>NC_143254.1:60899688-61051204 GCF_984573655.1 Nuphar pumila
GTCCAAACTCTGCATTGGATCTCAAACTTCAGATCCTAATCCATCTTAGGATCCAGAATCCAATTCTACTTCGGATCTTAGACTTCATATCCAAATCCATTCTAGGATCCAGAACTAAATTCTACTTTGGATCTTAGACTTCAGATCCAAATCCATCTTAGGATCTAGAGTCCAAACTCTACATTGGATCTCAGACTTTAGATCCTAATCCATCTTAGGATCCAGAACCCAATTCTACTTTGGGTCTTAAAATTCAGATCCAAACCCATTCTAGGATCTAGAATCATATTCTACTTCGGATCTTAGACTTCAAATCCAAACCCATCTTAGGATTTAGAACCCAATTTCTATATTTGGATCTCAGACTTCAGATCCACTCCATTTTAGGATCCAGAATCCAAGTCCATATTGATTTCTAAATCTCGGATCCCATTCTGTCTAGGATCCGGAATCCAATTCCAATTCTAGATTTCAAATCCATTTTCGGATCTAATCTAAATCTCCTAAATCCATTTCTATTCTTAAATACCATCTGGATTTCTCAGATCCCTTTTAAATCTCCAACTTCAAAAATCTAAATTCAATTCCATCTCAAGTATTCATTTCCTAAATTCAAAGTTCAAATTCAAAGTCCATTTCCGACTTTGAAACTTCATTTTAAAGCTTCAAGTCATTCTTTCTCATTTATTCTTCCAACTCTGATTTACTTAAAAGACTTAGAAGTTCTCTGATCTATCTCAAATTCTAAGTTAGATTCTATCATTCAAAAACCATTTCTTCACTCCATTATCAAGCACTTGGAAATTTCCAAAACATTCCTTTCAAAAAGAGCATACATCCTTGCATTGCACAAGTATGATTCTTTGTGCATTTAGAGTTAGAATAAATTCTTAGATTATATTTAGGCAAAGCAAAAGGCATAAATTCGATCCTTGGTTCGATTACCCATGGTAAAGGCGCCAGGAATGGTCGAACCTCGTACCGACGAGCGAATCCCGTCTCTCCATTTTCCCGCAAATTTTCAAAATGGAGGCGAGTTAAATTTCTAAATATTTTTTAAATCAAGGTCAAGTGAGACCACGCAAAAGAGTTCCTCTTCTCTCTTTCTTTTTTCTTTTCTCTTCTCTCTTTCTTTCTTTCTTTTCTCTTCTCTCTTTTTTTTCTTTCTTTTATTTTACTCCCTTCAAAAAGAAGGAAAATAGAGGTTAGAAAAGGAAAAGAGAAGGAAGAGAGAGAAACCACAAGAGAGGAAAAATTTTGCGATGATCACAGTAGTGGCGACCGTGATGGGACTCATCTCCGTCCGGTTGAATTTTTGCCTTTTGCTTTGCTTTGATATTATCTAAAGTCTTTATTCTTCAAAATGTCAGCTATATTTTCATGCAAACCTTAGGGGCCTAGATTTTGTCCAAAGCTGACATCATTGCATATAGGATTTAAGTATGGTTTGGTAGGACCATATTGAGAAGATTATTCCATGCTCACATTAGACTTAGGTCTGAAATACAACTCTCCTCAATTCTAGGGATTGAATGCAAAACAATGTAGGCAAGTGTATGCTTCTCTTTATTTAAATCTATCTCTTTAGGACTTGCATTAGAGCCTTCTGATTTTATTGCATGTTGATCATATTTTGAAAACATCCCTACCTATATTGTCCCGGTCTTCACGTTGCTGGGCTGTCTCACTGAACCATAGTTCGGGAGAGAGCCTCACAACTGGGCCACTCATTTGGGTTTGCGCCCCCTGGTTGATATTTTGAAACGATCTTTTTAAAACAATTATTTTCAATAAAACTTTGGAAAATTGTCAACCAAAAGTATAAAAACCGACTTTCCACAAAGTGGTAAGTACGGGTCGAATCCTCAGGGAACAGGAATTAATCAAGATATTTCTGTAAAATTTAATTTATTAAATACAAATATCAATCTACAATTACAAAGTTAATACAACTACAATTAATCACTAAAATGAAAATAGAAAAGCAGCTAAGTCTTCTGATCCACGCCAAGGGTATTTCTGTCTTTTCACCAATTATTCACTCTTCGCACTTGGCTAATAACCCTGGATAATGATTATACTTTTCAACCTCTTGGGTGATCCGACGACCGGGGGGATGAAGAAGAGCAGACCGTGGCTTGATCTTGACGTCCCAAACGGTTCGAGAATGCTGGAACTTCACCAAAAATAGCACTTTTGCAGCTGTTACACGTTGGAGATCCACCGAAGATGGAGTATTCTCCGATTCTCGATCGGAGGGTGTAGAAAACTGGATGGAGGTAGGGCCGGGCACACCTTGTTGGTGTGTTTCGCACTCCCACACAAGTTTAGTAGTCTCCACCTCTGCTACACCTGCAAAAACATAAAAAAATGGTGAAAATACAGCAAGGAGAATGAGGAAATGTAAAGAATTCACAAGGGAGATCGAAATATGCTTGGAATCTAAGCATAAACCGATCTTCAATGGCCAAAACGTGGAAGAATAGAGGGGAAGGAGGTGCTGGAGCTAGAGGCACTGCAGGGGGCGTCAATTCAAGCCAAAGATGCCTAGGGTTCCTCTAAAAAATCTATTTATACTTTTTTGAAAATTCAGAAACATGGTTAAAAAAAACTATTTTGCTAGGCGCCACTTTCTGGGGGGGTTTCTGCAAAACTTTTTGAAATGGATATGGATAGGCGTGTGGGTTGGGTTTTGGGCTTTCTAAGGGTTGATCCAAAGTCCGAATAACCTAATTGGGTCGGATATGGATCTGATCCACCTCGAAATCCGTGCCCAAACACTGAAATAACCATACTCTCTCATTTTAACTCCGATTTTTCTGAAATTCGAACCATAACCCCTTACTATCAAAATACATCTAAACATGGGTTTAAAACCTTAAACTTGTTACAAAATGCATGAAAAACGTATTAACATGATGTGCATTTCATGCATAATCAAATACCCCCATGCTTGAATGCTTGTTAGTCCCTTAACAAACCCTGATTATGCTACGCAACAGAGACAAGAAATGCTAAATATGAATGCATAAAAACTAACTCACTTTCGTAGGAATCACGGTTGCATTTAGCATATACAACAAGGCCTTTAAACCCCTAGCTTACACTAGTGGACGAGTAAGGTCTCGTGAGGGTTTGCAGAGATGCTACCCACAAACATCAATGAAATGCAAGGATGGTTTTTTCAAAAATATGAAGCTCTTAAGAATGCAGTTTGAACAAATATTTCATGTAATTGACATTCTCAAAACAAGTTTAAAATCTCATGCCACCACAGTAAAAATTCTTTTTCCTTCACTTTTCTAATATTGTAGATATTTTATGATTTTTCTCAGAAAGTCAAGTATTCTCATGTTTTACTCATTTATTCTCACTTGTATATTTTCTGCACAGTAATACTCCTATATGCCTAAGCAATGAAAATTTTCTCATTCAGCACATTCTTTTTCTTTCATTTTCACTCTTTTTTTTCAACTTTGTTCTCTTGAGCATTCTTCTCACATGAGCACTATTTCGAATAGTCAGTTTTCGTGACCCGTGTAGCGAGCTTTGGGTCAGTGACTCCCAGGCTGGCCAACCTCAGGGCACTAAATACAAAGTATCCCTCGGACTTAATTGCTCGAGTCACTAGACCTTCTATTCTAATAGTTTACGTATAGTCTTCCTCTCGTCATGTGCAATGTCTCTATCTCTTAGGCTTTCTATGCAGTCCATGTAACAAGCTTTCGAAACGGTGGCTCCCAAACCAGTTGGCTTTGAGGCACCAGGTGTAAAAAACCCTTCAGATTCTACTTACTCGAACTACAAAGGCCACAGATATCAACTAGATAAGAGGATGATTTCCTTCGTTATCCTTTTCGTTAAGAGACTCAAACACTTCATCTCGTGTCTGAGTTCTACTACTAGGATTCACGAAGACATCAACAACTAAACGTAGCTCTATTCTTTTTAAACTCATTTTTCAAAAACATCTTTCCATTGTTTATTTCCTTCACAAAACACACTGTGCATACTTATACTAAAGTGATTCAAAATTTTCTAACAATCAAATACTATCTTTTCTTTGAATTTTCTCATAAATAACTACTCTATTTGACTTAGTTCAGGGGGAAAAAAAATTTCATGGGGATTAAAAATTTATAAACTGTTAGATTATGCCAAAAACAATCATATATGCTACAACTTGTTCTCAAATGCCTACTTTAATTACCAGTCATAAAAAAAATTTGAAATTTTTGTGTGCATGCATCTAAACCACCCCCCCATGCTTGAATGACACTGTCCTTAGTGGCATACAAAATATATAACAATACGATGCACATGCACACTAAAAGACGATAAGAATATGGGAGAAAGGATAGATACAACCTGATCTGCTCTGAGCTTCTGAAGTTGAATTTCATCTGATCTTTGAATTCTTTGAAAGCTCTTCTCTGTACCTGGTAACTTGATATACTAAGTGTTAGATTCATCCTGCATACATCAAAACAAATGTTAGCACATTTGAAATGAAATACTGAATAAAGAAAAATACTGAAATGAAAAATAAACTAGTGTACATATGATACATCCCTCTGGTTGAATCCTCATGCCTTCGTGAGATGCACTATCTCACACTCACCATCCTGCAAGGAATCTGAAATAAAGGGCTTCAATCTTTGCCCATTCACCTTGAATGTACCTTGGGTCATAGGATCGAATAATGTCACTGCTCCATGGGGAAATACTTCTTTCATAATGTAAGGACCTGTCCATCTCGATCTCAACTTCCCTGGGAATAAATGAAAACGAGAATTGTATAGCCACACTTTCTGATCTGGCTCAAAGACTTTCCTGACAATATGCTTATCATGAAATGCTTTCGTGCGAGCTTTGTATAATTTGGCATTCTCATATGCATCATTCCTGAGTTCCTCTAATTCTGAGAGCTGGAGTGCTCTCTCTTTGCCAGCCTGGGTGAGGTCAAAATTCATATTCTTGATAGCCCAATACGCTCTATGCTTTAGCTCGACAGGAAGATGCCATGCTTTCCCGAATACAAGGCGATACGGTGACATGCCAATGGGAGTCTTGAATGCAGTTCTATATGCCCAAAGTGCATCATCTAAGTGCTGGGACAAATCCTTGCGGTTCGGGCGCACTGTCTTTTCTAAAATTCGCTTAATCTCCCTATTGGACACTTCAACCTGTCCACTAGTCTGCGGATGATACGGAGTGGTGAATCTATGATTGACAGAATATCTTCTCAGCAGAGAAGCTATCTGTACATTCCTAAAATGCTTGCCACCATCGTTAATCATCGCACGTGGCACACCAAAACGACTGAAAATGTTGTGCTTAATGAACTTAAGCACTACTCTGTGATCATTGGTCTTGGTTGCCACAACCTCGACCCACTTGGACACATAATCAACCGCCACCAGAATGTATAAATTTCCGAATGAAGGCGGAAATGGTCCCATGAAATCAATGCCCCAAACATCAAAAATCTCGACTATCAAAATCAGAAGCAAGGGCATCATGTCCCTCTTGGACATGTTCCCAATCTGCTGACATCGAATACAATGCCTACAGAACTCATGAGCATCCCTGTGGAGTGTGGGCCAATAAAATCCTGAGTGCAAAACCTTTGCAGCCGTCTTCCTACTGCTAAAATGCCCTCCACAGGCTAACGAATGGGAAAAACTAAGAATGGACTGGTACTCCTCCTCTGGAACACATCTCCTAATGATCTGATCTGCACAGTATTTGAACAACTCTGGTTCATCCCAATAATAGTGCCACACCTAAGATAGGAATCTCTCACGCTCATTCTTGTTCCAATGCTCAGGTATCTACCTCGAAACCAGATAGTTCACAATATCTGCAAACCAAGGTAACTCTGGTGTACTGACTGACATGATCTGCTCATCAGGGAAAGAATCACTGATCGGTCTCTGATCCTGCGTGGTCTCTACGATCAGTCTGAAAAGATGGTCTGCCACTACATTCTCGCTTCCCTTCTTATCTCGAATCTTGAGATCAAATTCCTATAGTAGTAGAACCCAACGAATCAATCTTGGTTTGATGTCTTTCTTATTCAACAGATATTTCAATGCCGCATGGTCAGAATAGACAACCACCTTCGAACCGAGTAAATAGGACCTAAACTTATCCAATGCGAAAACAACCGCAAGTAGCTCCTTCTCTGACGTAGTATAATTCATCTGAGCATCAGACAGAGTTCTACTCGCATAGTAGATCACATAGGGTTTCCTATCAATGCGTTGTCCTAAAATAGCCTCCATAGCATAATCAGATGCATCACACATAATCTCAAATGGGAGAGTCTAATCCGGAGGTCTCAAAATAGGTGCAATAATCAAGGCCTCTTTGAGAATCTCAAAGGCCTTCATACAATCCTCGCTGAAATCAAAGGGCTGGTCTTTCTCCAATAAAGTACACAACGGTCGCGAGATTTTACTGAAATCTTTGATGAACCGCCTATAAAAGCCCCCATGCCTTAAGAATGACCGAATCTGCCTCATAGAAGTGGGTGGAGTCAAACAGGAAATGGATTCCACCTTCGCTCTATCAACCTCAATGCTCCGCTTGGACACAATGTGTCCAAGCACAATCCCCTCCTGGACCATAAAATGGCTCTTTTCCCAACTCAGGACAAGATTTGTCTCCGCACACCTACTCAGTACTCGAGTAAGTTTTTGGAGGCAATCTTCAAAAGAAGAGCCATAAACTGAAAAGTCATCCATGAAAACTTCCATCACATCATCAATCATGTCCGCGAAGATAGCAAGCATGCACCTCTGAAAAGTTGTCGGGGCATTGCAGAGCCCGAACGGCATACGTCTAAACGCGAAGGTGCCATAAGGACATGTAAACGTAGTCTTCTCCTGGTCGTCAGGATGGATAGCTACCTGATTGTATCCTGAGTATCCATCTAAAAAGCAGTAGTAGCTCTGTCCTGCGAGTCTTTCTAAGATCTGATCAATGAATGGCAATGGGAAATGATCTTTCCGAGTTGCCATATTCAGCTTCCAATAATCGATACAAACTCGCCATCCTGTAGTGGTCCTCATCGGAATTCTCTCACCCTTCTCGTTCTCAACCATAGTGAGTCCTGACTTCTTCGGCACAACCTGAATCGAACTGACCCACTAGCTATCAGAAATAGGGTAAATGATTCTGGCATTCATCCACTTCACCACCTCGTTTTTCACCACTTCCTTCATGTTGGGATTTAGCCTTCTCTGCATATCTCTCACTGGCTTAACTTCCTCATCGCAATGAATTCTATGCATGCAGAATAAAGGATCAATCCCCTTCAAATCAGCAACTCCCCAGCCAATCGCTGCCTTGTGCTTTCAAAGAATAGTCAACAATCTCTGTTCGTGCTCCTCAGTGAGCAGGGATGAGATGATCACAGGCAGAGTCTCATCATCTCCGACGTATGCATACTTGAGTGAATCCGGTAAGGGTTTCAACTCAAGTTTCGGAGGTGACTCGATCAAAGATTTGGCGGGGGGTTCTGCAAGTGGTGGGAGAGTCTCAATGATGGCTCCCCAAGGTGGTCTCTCTGACGCCACTCTAGACACATCTACGCTATCTATACAATTATTCTTCTCTACATGGTACAAATCTAAAGAATCCTCAGTAATATACAACTCAGGCTGCTCTTCCACTAACTCATGTTCAATATCTACATGAAAGCAGTCCATGTCTCCCGCTGGTCCCATCGCGGCATTGAAAATATTCAGCTTTACCTTCCTATTGCCGAATGAGAGATCCATGGCTCCTGTCCTACAGTTGATGCACGCATTGGCAGTCGCCAAGAATGGTCTGCCCAAAATGATCGGAGTTTGGTGCTGGCTATCCACTCCTTCCATATCCAAAATAATGAAATCGAATGGAAAATAAAAGTTATCCACCTTAACTAGCACGTCCTCCAAGACACCTCTTGGTACCTTGACAGAACGATCTGCCAGCTGCAATGTAATAGGAGTCGATCTCATCTCTCCTAGCCCGAAAGAATCAAAGAAATACCCGGGCAGAATGTTCACACTTGCTCCAAGATCGAGCAATGCGCGTTCTATCCGGATGTTCCCTATGGTACAAGCAATGATCGGGGCTCCAGGGTCCTTGAGCTTTGGTGGTGTTTGATGCTGAAGTACTGAACTCACCTGCTTAGTAAGATGGACCCTGTTAGAAACTCTCTCTCTAGATTTACGCTTATGCGTACATAGCTCCTTCAGGAATTTGGCATATGCCGGCACCTGCTGAATCGCATCAAGCAAAGGTAAGTTGATCTGCACATGCTTGAATATGTCAAGCATGTCCTGGATCTTCGCACCTTGCTTCCCTCTATATCCAGGAGACTCTAATGCTTTGGGATAGGGTGGTGGGGGAATATACTCGGGTGGTTCCTTCTCTTTGTGAGAAGGTTCACTCCTATCCTTCTTCTGCACTAAGGATGAAGATGATGATGATGAAGATAATGAAGATGATGATGGGCATGGGGATGATGATGATGGCTGAGCCGACGTAGGTGAAACAATGGTGTCTGGCTCCTCTATGCTCTCTCTTCTCTCTCTCTCTCTGCTCTCGACGTGATACTCACGTCCACTTCTCAAGGCCATAACAGATTTGGCCTGCTGCTATGTCTCAGTATGAAACAGGCCTCCAGTCATCTGGTCCTTGCCCTTCGGGTTCATGACAGTCTGACTCGGCAATGTACCCTCGGGTCTCCTACTAATGGCCTCAGCTAACTGTCCCATTTGCGACTCTAACTTCGCAATGGACTGCGTATGTGAGCTCAATATCTGGCTACACTTCTCAAAGGCATTCTGATTAGAGGTTTTCACCTCTTGGAATGCCTGGAGAAGTCTCTCCTCGAAAGATGTCTGCGGGGCAGACTCCTGCTGAATAGGGGGAGGGACTGAAGAAGAAGACTGAGAATAGCTCGGCCTCTGGAATGACTGAGTAAAAGATGGCTGCCGAGCTGGCTGAGAGGATGTAGGCATCTGCATGGAAGACTGTGGATTCTTCTATGAAAAATTGTGATGGTTACGCCAACCCGGATTATATGTCGATGAAAATGGGTTAATCGGCGGTCTGACGTAACCCTGAGCTGCCTGAACTTGTTCTTGAACAAATTCAAGGTACTGAGATGCCGAAGGGCACTCAGTGATATCGTGTGCCAGAATGGCACAAAGAGTACACACCTGATGTGTAGTGGCCGGTCCTGAGAGAAGCTGGTCCAGCTTCTGAGCAATCATGTCTCCCTTGCACTGTAGTGCAGTAGATGGACCAATCTCAAGAACACCAGCTTTCTTCTGAATGCTGGGTATGGCTCTATCCGAATGAGAACTCGAAGCATGGTGTAGGGAATTCTCGGCCAATGTATCAAATAACCTCCATGCTTCGTTCTCGCTCTTTAGCATGAATGTCCCTCCACATGAAGAGTCGATCATCTGACGATTCTTGTCAGACAATCCATCATAGAAGCTCTGCACCAGTTGCCATTTCGGCACCTGATGATGGGGACATTTCCTTAGGAGATCCTTCATTCTCGCCCAGGTCTCATGGAAGTGTTCACCATCTAGTTCTGCAAAACTAGTGATGGCTCTATGATATTGGTTCGTTCGACCAATGGGAAAGTATTTCCGAAGAAACTCCTGCTGCAACTGATCCCATGACTCTATTTCTACAGAATCTAAGGACTTTAGCCAATACTTGGCTTTGTCCTTCAATGAAATGGGGAATAGAGTCAACCTCAAAGCGTCATCATCGAAATTTTGTACCTTTACCGTAGAACAAATTTCGAGAAATTGATCTAAATGTCGGTAGGGATCCTCATGACTAAGGCCATAAAAAGATGGGAGCATCTGAATAATGCTGGCCTTAATCTCATAATGCGGCGCTCCTACATCGGGTCTCCGAATGCAGGATGCCTGAACATAGTCTGTGGGAATGAAGTATTCCCGCAGAGGACGTGGATAAACTAGGGGTGGAGGTGGAGGATCCATGTCAGCCATTGTGGTCGAACTTCGATGAGAATATAAAATTCTCTCTAGGTTGTCAACAAATGGGTGTAATGGGGTTCCTAGACCTCGTCGCCCCTGCATACACTGGTACTAAGACCAGATGTAAGCAAACGACCTAAATCTAAAACTAAACTAACATAGGTACTAAAACGTAAATAAAACAAATAACAGCAACTAAGAAACAGATATACTAACTATCTATGTCAGAATTCTATAACTAAATGAATAACAACAAAGTAAACTATTCTAAAATACTGAAAGGATAAATACAGGAAATCACAAACTAAGTTTTTCTAAAACCCACCTGTCTAATCGCTCCTTGCAGAATGATAATTAAGTGAATCCTAGAAAGAACAGGATGTGACTCCTATATTTACTAACTATGTTAATCCTATATTCACTTACTAATCCTACTAACTAAAAATATAAAACAACTAATTAACTAACTAAAACAAATTAATAAATCAAACTCTAAGAAATAAAGTAATTAATTCGCCGTTCCCAGGCAACGGCGCCAAAATTTTGGTTGATATTTTGAAATGATCTTTTTAAAACAATTATTTTCAATAAAACTTTGGAAAATCGTCAACCAAAAGTATAAAAACCGACTTTCCACAAAGTGGTAAATACAGGTCGAATCCTCAGGGAACAGGAATTAATCAAGATATTTCTGTAAAATTTAATTTATTAATTACAAATATCAAGCTACAATTACAAAGTTAATACAACTACAATTAATCACTAAAATGAAAAAAGAAAAGCAGCTAAGTCTTCTGATCCACGCCAAGGGTATTTCCATCTTTTCACCAATTATTCACTCTTCGCACTTGGCTAATAACCCTGGATATATACTTTTCAACCTCTTGGGTGATTCGACGACCGGGGGGATGAAGAAGAGCAAACCGTGGCTTGATCTTGACGTCCCAAATGGTTCGAGAATGCTGGAACTTCACCAAAAACAACACTTTTGCAGCTGCTACACGTTGGAGATCCACCGAAGATGGAGTATGCTCCGATTCTCGATCGGAGGGTGTAGAAAACCGGATGGAGGTAGGGCCGGCTCACCTTGTTGGTGTGTTTCGCACTCCCACACAAGGTTAGTAGTCTCCACCTCTACTACATCTACAAAAACACAGAAAAATGGTGAAAATACAGTAAGGAGAATGAAGAAATGTAAAGAATTCACAAGGGAGATCGAAATATGCTTGGAATCCAAGCATAAACCGGTCTTCAATGGCCAAAACGTGGAAGAATGGAGGGGAAGGAGGTGCTGTAGCTAAAGGCACTGTAGGGGGCGTCAATTCAAGCCAAAGACGCCTAGGGTTCCTCTAAAAAATCTATTTATACTTTTTTGAAAATTCAGAAACAGGGTTAAAAAAACTATTTTGCTAGGCGCCACTTTCTGGGGGGTTTTCTGCAAAACTTTTTGAAATGGATATGGATAGGCGTGTGGGTTGGGTTTTGGGCTTTATAAGGGTTGATCCAAAGTCCAAATAACCTAATTGGGTCGGATATGGATCCGATCCACCTCGAAATCTATGCCCAAACACTGAAATAGCCATAACTCTCTCATTTTATCTCTGATTTTTCTGAAATTCGAACCATAACCCCTTACTATCAAAATACATCTTAACATGAGTTTAAAACCTTAAACTTGTTACAAAATGCATGAAAAACGTATTAACATGATGTGCATTTCATGCATCATCACCCCCCTACCACGTACCTAAGGGCCATAGTCCGAGGTATATCGGTAGGTGCTCAAGGATGTTGGGAAGCCATTACCTTAGAACCGGAGAAATAATTCTTATGCCACATACTTCGAGCTTCGGCTTGGGTATATCGGCATACCTTGATTGGAATCAGATGATCTAAACGTTAGAGTTAGGATTAAGGTCCTACGAGCCTTTTCAAAATTTGCATTTAGAGTCAGCTCCTAGGGAATGCTATTCTCTGCATCATTGCTTGTATAAATTGATTCTTTTTGTAGATATTATCTTGAAAATTCTTATCTTTCAAAACCCTGGATATTTATTTCATAAAAATTCCTTTATTTTCTCAAAATCCTGGATGGCATATTTCTTATTCTCTCATAAATTTCTTAAACCCTGGACATTCTTTTAAATTCTTTCCCTTATCTCTCAAAAGTCCAGGTGTATTCTTCTTCTTCTGATTTATTTAAATTCTTTTGATTCTGCTTGCAATTTTCAAAAATATTCAAGGTCTTGTCATCTTCAAAAATACTCTTCCTCGTATATTCCATCTTCTTCATATAAAATCCTTTTTATCGAGAGATCTCTTTAAAATTCTCTTTCATTATCTCTTTTCCTTTCAAAATTTCTTTGATCTGAACCTTTCATTTATTCGCCAGAAAACATCAACAGTTCCAATCATGGTTCAAACGAGAGCAAGGAGAAGGGCAGCTCAGCAGCACAATGACAGCGAAGTAGAAGAGATGAACTCTTCCAGGTTATCCCGAAAACATGATTCAGATGAGGATGATGTTGACCCGACGATGTATAAAATCTTTCAAAAGATGATGGCAAAAATGATGTCCGAGCAAGCTGGGGCAGGTTCGAAGAAAACATCCTCTAAAAACAAGGTCAAAAGGAAGCTAGTGAAGAAGCATGTCAGGATCAGCAAAAAGAAAATTCAGCAAGACAACACCTCTGAAGGCACAGAGTCAGGAGGAGAGGATTCCGAAGAAGAGCAGTTTGTATTCGTCCCAAAACATCTGCAACAAGTCAAGAAGGTGGCAGAGGAACCTGAATCAGTCAACAAGCCTAAAGATGGTGTCCCAGCAGAAGACTCAGTTCAAATATTGACGAAGATGGTCAAAGACCTACAAATCCGAGATAAGGGAAAGAGGATATATACCAGACAGGACTTCTACCTTGGTTTAGATGGGGACAACAGCTTGGAAGATCTCCCCCGAAAATTTATTAAGTTTGATGGGTCCGGCAACCCAAAGGCCCATCTCGCGATGTTCTTTGCCGAATGTGCCAGATTCAGCGAAGACAATCGAGCCATTTTCTTGTGCTTTCCTCGCAGTCTAGAAGGCGTAGCAGCTAAATGGTACGCAGAGCATATCAACCGCGTCGAGCTGCAAAATTTTGATAAAGTTGTTAATCTGTTCGTGGAAAGATTCATGTTCAACACTGAGGCACTTTCGACCCTCAATCACCTGTATAACCTGAAACAAGGAGATAAGGAAAAGGCTGTAGACTTCATTCGGAGGTGGAGAGATACCTGCAACAAGATGAGAACCTCCCATTTCAGAGGAGCACGCACTCCAAGTTATCCTGAACAATTTTTCTCAGCCTCTTAGAAGCCTCATCTCCACTTATCCATCAAAATCATTCATAGAGCTTATCGAACGAGCTGAGTGGCTCAAAATGGGAATGGACAATGGAAATTATAAGGGCATCACTCTCGTCAAGGGCAATCAAGACCTCAGAAAGAAGGTAAATTATACCTTTTCAGCTAACTCTGGGGGCAGTGGCAGCAAAGATAACAAGACCAAGCAGATGGGTCAACAAAAGGAACCCTTCAAGCAGAATGACAAGTCAGTTCCCGCCAAGCAAAAGGAAAAGATAAAACGTGAAGGTTGGGGTTATGACCGCCAATTCACTGCTCTGGAACAGTCCCTTGAGCAAATTCTGGAGTATATGTTGAGCAAAGATATGATTAAACTCCTGAGAGTTGCTGATCCTCTGGTCTCCCTGGGAAAATGGAAGGACAAGTTCTGCAAGTTTCACCCAGTAGTGGGGCACGATACCGAGCACTGCTTCATCCTAAAGAACATCATCCAGGATTGCATTGATAAAAATCTTCTGATAGAGGACGAAGAAGAAGAGCAGTCTGTTGTCCTAACCAAGCCTTTCCCAGATCACTCAAAGAACTAATGATATGAAAGTTTTTTTTTTCCTTGTTTTCTTCCTTTTGCTTTTTCCCGTCGTCTTGAAGGGGCAAGTCAGCCCTAGTCTTTTGTGATCTTTTTGGTCACATGCTTGTAAATAGTCAAGTTCTTGTTTTCAGTAGTTACTTATAAATGAAATATCAATTTCCTTCATACCTTTGTGTTCAATTCTTACTTCTTTCGCCATATTGGGGCATCTTTTGTTAAAAATTACATTTACACTTCAAAATATTCTTTTGCCGTTAAAATCCTGTTCTTCTCCACAATACGGGACAAAATCCTGACACTATTCATGAGAGAAATGATATTACCTATGAGGGTTTTTCCAAAAACCCTGAAATTTTGAAAGTCTTTATTATGATGACCAAAGAGTTCAAATACTCTTTAGTCCAACCTTTGTCAAAATCAACCCCCGAGTTGATCATGTTTTCAAAAATAAGTTTTCGAACCATTGCATTAAAAGGTCAACCCTTGTGTTGGTCTTATCTTCCAAGATTGATTCCGAAACATTTATACCTAAAGATCAACCTTTGTGTTGGTCTTATCTTCCAAAATGGGTTTCAAATCATTTATGCTCAAAAGATCAACCCTTGTGTTGGTCTTATCTTCCAAGATTGGTTTCGAAACATTGCATTCAAAGATCAACCCTCGTGTTGATCATATCTTTCTACAAATTGATTTCGAATCATTGCATTCCAAAGATCAACCCTTGTGTTGATTTCATTTTCCAAAAATTGATTTCATTACATTCAAACATCAACTCTTGTGTTGATCATATTTTCTAAAAAAATTGATTTTGAATCATTTCATTCAAATATCAACCCTCGTGTTGATCATATTTTCTACAAATTGATTTTCAAATCATTGCTTTAAAAAATTAACCCTCATGATGATCTCTCATGAATGATCCCCTTTCAAAGATTAGCTCTCGTGATTAATCCTTCTTTCCAAAAATGATTTTCTCATCATCATTTTAAAGATCCCACATGCAGACAAGATCAAAATCTTTTTCAAAATTTTTCAAATCTTCTTTCAGTCTTTATCAGTTTTATTTACCATTATCAAATTTTATTTTCTTATCAATTCTTATCTCAAAATCTTACCCTTTCAGGTTAAGGGATAAACCTGATGCCTCTTTCCCATGAGGGATTCTTTTTTTCCTTCTTCTTTCCCCATTCAGGATAAGGGATAATCCTGAGACCCCTCATAGGAGCACCAATGCTACCCATGAGAATTCTTGTTCAAAATAAATTCCTTTAAATTCTTCCCCATTTTTATAAATTTTATTCAATTTCCCACTCGGGTTAAGGGATAAACCTGAATTTCCCTCTCAGGTTAAGGGATAAACCTGAACCTTGGTCTACGAGGTCCTTCTTCCTTCAGGGTAAGGGATAGTTCTGAAGTCTTTTATCATCTTTCAAACATTATCAATTCTCCTTCAATTCTTACCAATTTGTACCAGATTTTTTTATCAATTCTTTATTAATTCTTATTCTTTATCAACTTTTATCAATTTTATTGATTCTTTGTCATTCTTTATCAATTCTTTCAATCCTTTACCAACCTTTTTATTAATTTTGTCAAATTTGTTAATTTTTTTTTATTTCCCTTTCAGGTTAAGGGATAAACCTGAATCACCTTGTCTTTTAATCTTAATCAATTTTTATTTTTTTTCTTTTATCTTTTCTCTTTTAAAGATTCGGGTTCCGACTCGGGTCTTCCTTTTATCTTTTTGTTCGAAGTTTCGAGTTCCGACTCGGGCTTCCCTTTGGTTCTGATTGAACCAATTGTCTTCTTTTATCTTTTATCTTTTTAAAGATTCGGGTTCCGACTCGGGTCTTCCTTTTAACTTTTCTTTTGAGGTTTCGAGTTCCGACTCGGGCTCCCCTTTGGTTCTGATTGGACCAATCATTTTTTTTTATCTTTTATCCTTTCCTTTTTTCGGGTTCCGACTTGAGTCTTCCCTTTCATCTTTTCTTTTGAAGTTCCGAGTTTCGACTCGGACTTCCTTTTGAATCCAATCCTCGCATTGGAAATCAATCATTTCTTTAGAAAACTAAGTTCCAGCTCAGGTTTTTCTTCTATTATTTTTCTTTTGAAGTTCTGAGTTCCAACTCGGACTTCCTTTTGAATCCAATCCTCGCATTGGAAATCAATCATTTCTTTAGAAAACCGAGTTCCAGCTCGGGTTTTTCTTCTATTATTTTTCGTTCGAAGTTCCGAGTTCCGACTCGGACTTCCTTTTGAATCCAATCCTCGCATTGGAAATCAATCATTTCTTTTAGAAAACCGAGTTCCAGCTCGGGTTTTTCTTCTATTATTTTTCGTTCGAAGTTCCGAGTTCCGACTCGGACTTCCTTTTGAATCCAATCCTCGCATTGAAAATCAATCATTTCTTTAGAAAACCGAGTTCCAGCTCGGGTTTTTCTTCTATTAATTTTGTTTGAAGTTTCGAGTCCCGACTCGGACTTCCTTTTGAATCCAATCCTCGCATTGGAAATCAATTATTTCTTCAAAAAACCGAGTTCCAGCTCAGGTTTTTCATCTATTAATTTTGTTTGAAGTTCCGAGTCCCGACTCAGACTTCCTTTTGAATCCAATCCTCGCATTGGAAAACAATTGTTTCTTGAGAAATTTAAGTTTTCAAAACTCAATTTTCTCTTTCATCTTTTATCTTGAAAATCTGGGTTCCGACTCGGGTTTTCCCTTTTATATATTCCATCTTCTTGAAAATTTGAATTGAGTTTTGTTCTCTTTAAATTCCCTTCTTTCCCATTCAGGATAAGGGATAATCCTGAAACCATTCATAGAAGCAGCGCAACCTTCTATAATGGTCCTTCCAAATCCAGTCTAAGCACTGGTCCTTTATCACAAAATCCTTCGTAAAACCCAATTCTTACATTGGTCCTTTCAAATCCAGTCTAAGCACTGGTCCTTCATCATAAAATCCTTCGTAAAACCCAATTCTTACATTGGTCCTTCCAAATCTAGTCTAACACTGGTCC
Organism: Nuphar pumila; assembly: GCF_984573655.1. NCBI lineage: Eukaryota > Viridiplantae > Streptophyta > Magnoliopsida > Nymphaeales > Nymphaeaceae > Nuphar > Nuphar pumila. Next base: position 60,916,653 of record NC_143254.1, read on the forward strand.
CTCATCAAAATCCTTCATAAAATCCAATTCTCACATTGGTCCTTCCAAATCTAGTCTAACACTGGTCCTTCATCAGAATCCTTCACCAAATCCAATTCTCGTATTGGTCCTTCAAAATTCCAGTTTTACACTGGTCCTTCAAACTTCCAATGTTTACATTGGTCCTTCCAAAATTCCAATGTTTACATTGGTCCTTCAAAATTCCAATTTTCACAAATTGGTCCTTCCAAATTCCAATTCTATGAATTGGTCCTTCAAAATCCCAATTGGTCCTTCAAAATTCCAATGTTTACGTTGGTCCTTCCAAATTCCAATTCGATGAATTGGTCCTTCAAAATCCCAAATTGGTCCTTCAAAATTCCAATGTTTACATTGATCCTTTCAAAATACCAATTTTCACAAATTGGTCCTTCAAAATTCCAGTTTCACGCTGGTCCTTCGAATTCCAATTGGTCCTTCATCAAATACCAATGTTTACATTGGTCCTTCCAAATTCCAATTCTATGAATTGGTCCTTCAAAATCCCAAATTGGTCCTTCAAAATTCCAATGTTTACATTAGTCCTTCCAAAATACCAATTTTCACAAATTGGTCCTTCAAAATTCCAGTTTCACGCTGGTCCTTATTGGTCCTTCATCAAATACCAATGTTTACATTGGTCCTTCCAAATTCCAATTCTATGAATTGGTCCTTCAAAATCCAAATTGATCCTTCAAAATCCCAATGTTTACATTGGTCCTTCCAAAATTCCAAATTCTCACGAATTGGTCCTTCCAAAATTCCAATGTTTACATTGGTCCTTCAAAATTCCAATTTTCACAAATTGGTCCTTCAAAATTCCAGTTTTATGCTAGTCCTTTAAAAGTTCCAATGTTTACATTGGTCCTTCAAAATTTCAATTTTCACAAATTGGTCCTTCAAAATTCCAGTTTTATGCTAGTCCTTCCCAAATTTCAATCAGTCCTTCAAAATCTCAATCAGTCTTTCAAAATTTCAATGTGTATATTGGTCCTTCAAAATTCTAATTTTCTCAAAAATTGATCATTCAAATTCCAGTCTAGCACTGATCCTTTACCAAAGTCTTTACCAAAAATTCCTTTACCAAATTCTTTTACAAGATTCTTTACCCAAATTCTTTACTTAAACTCATTTTTTATATTTGTCCTATAAAATCCAGTTTTACTGATCAAGATTGCCAAAAATAAAAGATGTTTAGCCCGAGGTCCTATCAAAATCTATATTGAGTGATTATTTCACAAAGGATTCTCGAAAACTTTGCCAATCTGCTAAAATATGTCTTGATTCCAATATTTTACAGCACAAAAAGAATCACCTCAGATTACCTCTAGTATTCTTTTCAAAAGGGTGAAGCTTTTTGCGAAAAGAAGTGAAAATTCAAATCTTCTCTCTGTTGGTCAACTAATAGGATGCAAGAAAGATCCTTGGTATGATTAGCAAAAGAATTATTCAATGATATTGAAAAGCTAGAAGCGAATCAATATTGATCATAGCTATGACGCATGTTTTAAGATGACTTTCTGGCAATCAGGCAGTGGAAATATCCTGAGTGTTAAAAAGAATCCACTCAATCCATACCTTATCATTCATTTATTTAAGCTTCAATCAAATATCCGCAAAAGGGATCTCTCAATTGTCGTCAAGATGAAGGCGAATTAAGCGAATAGACCCCCGGGGGCCAAAGAAGATTTGAAACATCTCCAAGATGACGGAGTTTGTGACAGATCCTTCCAGGGAACGTTCAGATCACCGCCAAGATGAAGGCGACTGCGCTAAGCCTCCCGACAAACCCTAAAAGATATTTGATTGTTGCTACCATCTAGAGATTTTTACCAATGAGCCAATATCACCAATATAATTCCTGAGAAAAAGAAGGATCGGAGCATCTCCAAGATGAAGGAGTTTGTGACGTACCCACCCCCGAAGAAAAAAAAAAAGCCAGGACATCTCCAAAATAAAGGACAATGTAATAGACTTCCCCTGAAACCCAAGAAAGCTCAATGTCCTCAAAAGAGTGCCAAAAGATCATTATGGGAAAAGCCTCAGGATATCAAACTGCCAAAGTTGCCAGGAATCATCTTTTCTTATGCGAAATCCTTTAATCAATGTCTTTTCACTACTTGCTTTTATGAAATTAAGAGTATTTCTTCTCTACTCATACCAAAGAAATGGATAACTTCCTTGAAGAAACTCAACAACCTTAAAATTTGAATCTGACTCTGGAATCTAGGGAGTTAACCTCGTTGGAGGAAATACTCTAGGTAAAAAGAGGGAACGTCTTTCGCACATACATGCACACTTTCAAGCATTTGAATCAATTACAAATTCATCTTATTGGCAAAATTTTCTAGTTATCCAAAAATAAGATAAATGCTCAATATCCATTTTGATACAACCTAGCGTTGTTTGTATATTCTTTAAACGAGAGTTGGCTCATTCAGGTGAGGTATTTCTCCCAGTCCCATCATGGTATTCCTCATCAAGGAATCCATGCTTTGTATATCCATTCTAATAAAGATTATACCTGAACCTCGTCCCACGAGGTATTTTTAAAAAAAAAAAAATGTCCCATCCAGGTTAAGGGCTAAGCCTGTGTCTTTTCAAAAAACCTTATCTTTGTCTCAACCTTGAAACTTCTTTAAAAATCTCTCCTTTTATTATTTCGGGATCTTTATCCCAAAGTCCCATCACGATTTCCTCGTTTTCTTCTGTCCAAATTATTTTCATTTCTCGAAGGATTTCGTTGTCTTCCCAAAACCCTTTCAGAATAAGGTACAAAACCTGAAAAAATAAAACTTTTCAAAGCCAATTCTTCCACACCCAGTTCAGACTTTCTGACTGGGGCATTTTTAAGAAAATTTGGTGTGTCTTCTTTGCCGCTAAGCTCGGCTCACAACCGACTTAGCAGCAAAGAGGGGCATCTGTGAATACCCCAAATTTTCCAAAAATCCAAAAATTCCTTCTTTGCCCCTGACCTCCGCCTTCTTAATAACCAGGTAAATTTTTAACCAAAAAACTCCATTCATTCCTTGGATTCGTTAGAATTCGGACCCAAAATCTTATTTATCTCTGACCCAGTTTTGATCCGAATCGGATCTGATCCCCTCTTTGAGAAAAATTTTAAAAATAAAAACCCAAAACTTTCAAAAACCCTTCTTTTGTAAATATTTTCAAATTTTACAAAATATTTTCAAAAATCCTTTTATTTTCTCGTAAGTTTCAGAGATTCATCTTAAAAAACAACAAGAATGTAAAAATTTTCAAAGAAAAAAAGCAAAAATTCGAAACCACCTCTTTGATAAAATCATTCATTGATAAAATCCATTTTTTTAAAAAAAAAAGAAGCCTGTTTTGGAAAAACCAATAAAACCGAAGGGGGGGGTGTTGAAAAAGAAAAAAAGAAGGAAAAAACCCTAAAATCGCCATCTCCAGGAGCCTCTCTCTCTCTCTCTCCATCTCGGGTCCCTCTTCACCTCCTCCATGTGCGCACCCTCTTTCCCCTCCGTTTATCCCTAACGACCCCATCCTTCCAGAGTCCTCCTCTCCCTCTTTAAAAGAGGCACGCAGGATCTCTCCCTCTTCACCGCGTTTCACCCCTCCACCTTCGATCAAAAATTTCTTCATCCGATGCACCTCGCCGTCTCACTTATTCTGGTTGCCTTCTCCCGGTCTTCTTCTGGCTCTTCCCCAATTAGCAGGAAGGATCTTCCCCCAGCAGCTATAGGTAAGTAATCAACTCTCCCTTCTTTGATTTCTTGTAAAATCTTCCTTTTCTCTTTATGGCATCTCTTTGTTCGGATCTTTTCTCCTTTCATACAGCACTAATGGTGGGATCGACCTACATATAGCAGGATCGACCCACCTATTGCTATAATAACACTGGAATGATTTCATTCCTACATTTTTTTCCTATCTTTCTTCTTTTTCTTTTTTTCTTCTTCTCTTTTCTTCTTCTTTCTTTCCTATTTTCCTCCATGATTCATCTGTATGCTTTGTTCCAACCTAACGATTGGGTAACATATATATATATATATATTTTATTATTTTATCCCCTTTCGATCTTGCAAATTATGGTTCTCTTTTCTGATCATTGGTTGATCTCAATTGTCATATAGATTTAAATTTCTTTTCTGCAGTTCAGTATTTCTTATTTATCGTTTTTCTGATTTGAGTTAAATCTTTGTTGGTGGTTTCCTGTTTGTTGTCTTTTGACTTCTCGATTGCTTATTTGTGCACAGATTCCCAATCTGTATTTTAAGTTTCCTCTTCCCATTACACTTTATTTTCTTGCTTTATTCCCATTTTAATCTCTTTCTGGATTCACGACTCTTGCTGTTTTAATAATGTGCCAACTTACATTCTGCAGCAAAACATCTATTCTTCTTTTCCACCTTTTTTTTTATATATCATGCTTCCATTTTGTAATTCTTGTGGATTACTTCATCAAATCGTTTCTTGATTATGTTTAATTTCCTGTTTTATTTTGATTATGTTTCATAGCACTTAAATGTTTTATTTCCTTCTATCTAGCATATTTGATTCATTGTAACTATATTTTGACATTCGGTTGGACATGACATCGCAAGTCTTCCCAATTTAGTTTAATTTGGGTTGCCCTGCTGTGTGATCTACCATCAAGTTGCTTGCCTCTGTATTTTTAACGCTGACCCTTTCCAATTTAGTTCTTCTCTTCTGTTGTTTAATCTTTGTTTGCCTCTGTATTTTAACTTACCGTTCCTTTTTCTTGTTTCCTAACATTGTTGATGAGCATTTGTAATTCATTGCTGGCATCTGTGTATCGGTATGTTCCCATCTTTAACTGTAGCATTTTTTTTTATTGTTCTTTTCAGTCAATTTTGAATTAATGTTACATTGCCTTGTGATCAATTGCGTCATTTTAGTCTGTAATGAAAATGTTTCAGCATTCCACGCATCTGCCTTCTCCTACCATAACATGCCTTCATTATATATAGTTCCTAGTTGATTTACCTCTGTTGACATTATAAGCTTGGCTTAGATATTCTATTTTTTTTTTTTGTATTCCTTGTACCATCTTCCATTAATACAGTCAATTAGAATGTTGAGAAAAGCTTGACAAATGCGGTATTGATCCTTTTGGACGTTACAGTCTTTCACTTGTTTCTCTAAAAACTAAAAAAAAAAAAAAGTTATATACAGGTAACATCATCACTCATTGAATGATATGCAGCATAACGAATTCAAGGCAAACTCAATAAGTTTGATTTGAAGATGATTCTTGTACGTCATCACTGTTCTTTTATTATTCTTTCTTTCACCAGAAGTCTAAATCGTGATCTCGCTCACTTGCCTTCTCTTAATGTGATACAATGTATAGTTATGAACTTAGGAGTGGACACTGGCTAAGCCCACATTCCAAAAAAAAAAAGATTAAATATTTCAGAATGAGCTTATTATCCAACCATATCTCAAAAGAATTATAATTTTTTAGATTCTCTCTTTTAGACTCGAGTAGTAATCTCAGGTTAGTCCAGCTACTCTGCCAGGTCATGTTGCCTTCTGAGTTAAAAACTTAGAGTAATAGTAATATCTAAGTGATTTTCAATTGCATGTACTGTAAATATGCATGGCATGTTAGTAGGTTACACTAGCAACAGCTATCATGACTTGATGTTCTTTATTCTGATGCTTGTCAGGGTTTATTATCTTCTTCTGTCTTTTTCATCCATTATAAATAGATTGAAATAAGATGATGAGAAATAATATGTGGGACACGTATCCATGGTAAGTGTGGAAGTATTTCATTAGGGGCATATTTGTCCATTTGAACGGTTCAAGGCAAACTCGATGAATTATATGTATAAAAGATTCCAAAAGCCTCTCTCTATCTCTCTCATTGTAACATATGAACCCATTCCTGTTTCTTCTTTTCCTGCATTATCTTTCATGTCCTACCAAAGATTAAAAGTGGTCTAACTAACTATAGCATATTTATACAACCTAAACTTCCAAATCACTTTTTTTTTTATTCTGTTTTAGTGTGATAACCTGGTACATACGCTGCATGTAAATCCAAATGCACATCTCCCAGCTTCTACTTCATTTCCCACCCCATCCATTCTACCTAATCACCCACCGTGATTCCTACAACAGCCTCTATGCTATCATTTCATCTTCAAAACCCATTGTCTCATTTTCATCAAGCACACCACTTCTTACCTCCCCACACCTCAACACCAGTCACTGCAATACATTGTGCATAGCATTTCTCATGATCGTCTGTATATCCACTCAACATTTTCATAATGCACTCCCTGCTGTGCATTACTGTAGGTCATCTCTCCAGCTCGATCCTCATTGAGAGAAACCTTCATCACTTGGACAATCAGCCGTACTTATCACACAACCATCCAACCCCTGCCTTACACCTTCTTTCACCTGTTGTAACTGCAGCAGTACCTACCACACATCATATTCATGTTTTCCACCCACTGTAACCACACTACTATCACTGCTGCGTACTACCTCTCCTGCATCACCTGCTAACCATCACAATTATCTTTCCAACACCTTCACCCTACAGCACCCACTACCACTACATTTTCATACCACCTACACTAGTTTTTGCAGTAAATCTTTCACCATGCAACTACAGCACTTCTGCACTAATCCCCTGCATTCTATTTGCCAACTGTGTGCCACTTGCCATTTACTTATAGCAATGCCTAACGTTGCTGTAATACCCCATTTATTTACAACATTGCCATAAATGCTACAGCAATGCCTAGCATTGCTGTAATCTTCCACTTATCACTTTGCTATCTTTTCATCGGCATCTTACCGATTATTACAGCCACATCACATCCCAGTACATAGGATGCCACTCTTGTATTATAGATATGCATGCTCTCATTTAGCTATTAGATATATACATTTATGCTAATTCTTTAATATGACATTTTCTTTTCTGTAATGCTCATGCTAACTCTGTTTTGCAGGAATATATGAGCAATTTAGATTTTCCTTTGTTAAGTTAGATATTTCTCATCTTTGCAGAATTCATTTTCAAAATATAATAGTTGGATAATTAATAAGAATATTGTATTTCCAGCGTTTAGATAGAATGGATGAGCATTATAAACATCATGAATTGCTTGTTTTCATACATTTTTTGCCTTTATTTCTCAAAATTCTCACAATGGTGAAACACGAATGGCACGTGCACCATTTTTGTAAGAGGTAATTCATCCTAAGTTGATGATCCACATCAATGGCCATAGTCAGGGTGTGGACAAAACTTAGTATTTTTATCTTTTACAAAATAACACTGGATCCGTTTTCAAAATTCATATTTTCCTTTAATATTTTCTCCCTTTATCAGAATTTAACTTAAAATTAACTCAAAACATATACCAATGGCCATAGTCAGGGTATATTGAGAGTTCATTTCATCTTAAATTCTATAAAAGCACCAAATGTATTTTATTCTTTACTTGAATCTAAATATAGATTATTATATAATACATCCGATGACCATAGTCAAGGATGTATTATTTCTTCAATCTTATTTTAATTCATCTAAAGAATGAAATAGCTTTTCAAAATCCAATTCTTCAAATTCATTCATCATTTAGGATAGAGCAACATCATATTTTCAAAATTTCCTTTCCAAAACTCCAAGTGATGTAAATATCTTCTTCAATCAAACTTCAATTCTTGTAAAAACCAACTCATCCTTTTATTTTTCAAAATTCTATTTTCAATCTCAAAAGTTCAATTAACTTTGAGATTTCAAAATTCATTTTATATTCAAATTCAAATCAAATTTCAAAGTCCAATTCGACTTTGAAATTCCAAATTCATTTTATATTCAAAACTCCAATCAAACTTAAAGATCAATTTAACTTTGAGATTCTTGATTCATCTTCTAAATTCCAAATTCAAATTTCGAAATTCGAGGTCTAATTTGACTTTGAAATTCGTTTATACATTCAAATTCTAAATCTCATTTTCCAAGTTCAATTTAAACTTGAAAGTTCTTGATTCGTCTTCTGAACTTAACAACTCCAATTCCCCTTTAGGATCTAGAATCCGATCTCACTTTGGATCTCAGACTTCAGATCCAAACCCATCTTAGGATCCAGGGTCCAAACTCTGCATTGGATCTCAAACTTCAGATCCTAATCCATCTTAGGATCCAGAATCCAATTCTACTTCGGATCTTAGACTTCATATCCAAATCCATTCTAGGATCCAGAACCAAATTCTACTTTGGATCTTAGACTTCAGATCCAAATCCATCTTAGGATCTAGAGTCCAAACTCTATATTGGATCTCAGACTTCAGATCCTAATCCATCTTAGGATCCAGAACCCAATTCTACTTTGGGTCTTAAAATTCAGATCCAAACCCATTCTAGGATCTAGAATCATATTCTACTTCGGATCTTAGACTTCAAATCCAAACCCATCTTAGGATTTAGAACCCAATTTCTATATTTGGATCTCAGACTTCAGATCCACTCCATTTTAGGATCCAGAATCCAAGTCCATATTGATTTCTAAATCTCGGATCCCATTCTGTCTAGGATCCGGAATCCAATTCCAATTCTAGATTTCAAATCCATTTTCGGATCTAATCTGAATCTCCTAAATCGATTTCTATTCTTAAATACCATCTGGATTTCTCAGATCCCTTTTAAATCTCCAACTTCAAAAATCTAAATTCAATTCCATCTCAAGTATTCATTTCCTAAATTCAAAGTTCAAATTCAAAGTCCATTTCCGACTTTGAAACTTCATTTTAAAGCTTCAAGTCATTCTTTCTCATTTATTCTTCCAACTCTGATTTACTTAAAAGACTTAGAAGTTCTCTGATCTATCTCAAATTCTAAGTTAGATTCTATCATTCAAAAACCATTTCTTCACTCCATTATCAAGCACTTGGAAATTTCCAAAACATTCCTTTCAAAAATAGCATACATCCTTGTATTGCACAAGTATGATTCTTTGTGCATTTAGAGTTAGAATAAATTCTTAGATTATATTTAGGCAAAGCAAAAGGCATAAATTCGATCCTTGGTTCGATTACCCCTGGTAAAGGCGCCAGAAACTGTCGAACCTTGTACTGACGAGCGAATCCCGTCTCTCCATTTTCCCGCAAATTTTCAAAACGGAGGCGAGTTAAATTTCTAAATATTTTTTAAATCAAGGTCAAGTGAGACCACGCAAAAGAGTTCATCTTCTCTCTTTCTTTCTTTCTTTTCGCTTCTCTCTTTTTTTCTTTTATTTTACTCCCTTCAAAAAGGAGGAAAATGTTGAGAAACTCTGTTTTGATGTCACATAATATGATACACTGCCGTATTTGATTTCATATAATATGATAATATGTCCTCTTGAAACATGTTATATTATGACTGAATATGTTTTGCCATAAAACTAACGAGTATTTGATGCAAGGATATCTCACCCAAAAAGGATGGAGACTTCCTGTTCAAGTACAACTAGTGCAATCATACTCCTTGAAGAAAAAGCTTGATGAGCCATGCTTTCCTAAAGTTCAAATGAAGAGATCGGCTACCTCAAGATGAAGACTTTTTTTCTTCTTTAGAGTCATATGTAACAGAACCTTCAGGGACATGCATATTGCATATTACATACTCATTCATAAAAACTATATCATAAAAGTATACGATAGTTTCAAAAAGGTCCTTTTTGAAAACTAATAATTGTACCTTCTTACAACCCTTTATGAAAAAGATATTTTGTCATGTAATAATTGTACCTTACACTATATACAAGACAACATGAAAAAGAAATGTAGGAAAAAGACAAAAACATAAAATCGGCTACATAGAGAAAAACAAATATAATATGTTTTTGAAAAGACTTTAGTTACATTCTTTAAAGAAATGTTTTTAATATAAGAAGAAGACAAAAAACATAAAATCGGCTACACAAAGAAATACAAATATAATATGTTTTTGAAAGGACTCTAGTTACCTTTTTACAAAACCATAGAATGTCGACTTACTTGAAGTCATCATTCTCTTTGTATAAAGCATTAAATACCTCCTGAAACAAATCCTTGTTAATATCCTTCTCAAAGAATGTCGACTTTCTTTTAGTTCTCATTCTCTCTGAAGACTTTGAAAAACACAACATAAAGAAAACACTTGACATGACTATGTACAAATATATATCTCAAAGCACTCAGTGTACTTACACTCATTTAAAGTAAAGAAGTACTTATGTACCTAAAATCATTAATTAGAATAAAGACAAAACTACAATCCAACGTTCAATGTACTATTGTAAGAAATAGACTTTTTACATAAAATATGTATTACCTAAAATATTACAACGACTAGTGTACCCTACATTTTTCTTTTATAGAAAAAAGCATTCTCGAATTTCTCTAAAGATATTTTTGAAATGACATAACATTTCACATTTCAAAAAGGCTACGATTTCAAAAAGTAACGACTACTTTTTTAAAGCTATATAAACACACTCAAATAAACTATTCAACATGGAATGGAATAGACGTGTGAGCTTACAACGAGAAAAATTCCTATTCAATATTTGAAAAGAGAGCCTTGAAAAAGAAAGAGAAAAAGAAAAGAAAGAAAAGGGAAAAAAAAAGTCAAGTCCAGCTCTTTGACAAAGAGCATTCTCTGAGTGACAAACAGAACATTCTGAGAATCCTTCATTCATGCATTCATATCATTCTGAAGGTTCTATAGGAAGTATTGTAACTCTGTTATTCACTGTTTTCCTTCTTTGTTGAGAGAAGAAGACCTCTGTGAAAGAGGGTGTTGCCCTTCTCTGTTGAGAGAAGACCTCTGTGAAAGAGGGTGTTGTCCTTCTCTGTTGAGGGAAGAAGACCTCTGAGGAAGAGGGTGTTGTACTATTTATCTGGTGACTCAGATGTTATAGTGGAAAGCTCAAGTGGTTTGCTTGGGGACTGGATGTAGGTCTGGGTACTGACCGAACCAGTATAAATTTTGTGTTTTATGTGTTGTGCCTTATTGCCTGATTATTTTATTTTTTATCGATCTTAATCGAATTTCACTATTCACCCCCCCCCCCCTAGTGGAATTTCATTTGGTATCAGAGCAGGTTTGCTGGTTTCGACGTAACAAGTCTTCCAGCACAAATGGCATCTACCTCCTATGCTCGTGATATTGAAGGTCAACACGCATCTCGTCCACCTTTCTTCAATGGCTCCAACTATGGATACTGGAAGTGCAGAATGACTATATTTCTCAAATCCATAGATTTTGCTGTATGGAAAATTGTTGAGCATCCATACACATCTCCATCCGCAGACTATAGCTTATGGTCTGATGAAGAAAAGAAAATGGCAAACCTAAATGCAAAGGCTATGAATGCCTTATATTGTGTCATTGATCAGAACGGATTCAATAGAATATCTATATGTGAATCTGCATATGATATTTGGCATTCTTTGGAAGTTATTCATGAAGGAACCAACAAAGTGAAAGAAGCCAAAATCTCATCTCTTGTTAGAAAATATGAGTTGTTCAAAATGAACAAAGATGAACCCATCATAGAGATGTTTACCAGATTCACCAACATCACCAACGATCTGAAATCTCTGGGTGTAACATATTCCCAGACTGAAAATGTGAAAAAAATCTTGAGATCTCTCACAACTGATTGGGAGAAAAAGACTACAACTATTGAAGAAGCTCAAGATTTATCTAAGCTTACTTTGGACGACTTAATAGGCAATCTTATGGCCTATGAAGTCCACATGAAAGAAAGAAGGGAAGAAGAGCAACCAATAAAGAAAACTTTGGCTTTCCCAGCTCTATCTGAGAATGAAGACTCAGATAAAGAATCCAAAATTGCGCTACTAACCAGAAAATTCCAGCGCTTCATGAGAAGGAACCGGCTTCCAAACAAGCACAAGGAAAGAAAAGATCCTAAGAAAGATCCCATGTGCTATCAGTGTAACAAGCCAGGTCACTTGAGACGTGACTGTCCCCTTCTCAAAAGAAAGTCCAAGACTGAGGAACCTAAGAAGAGGTTCTTCAAGAAAAAGGCTCTGCATGCTCAATGGGATGATTCAGAACCATCCTGCAGTGAAGAGTCAAGTGATGATGAAGCCGAAACTGCAAATATGTGCTTCATGGCAAACGAAAGTTCTGTAAGTGAAATCTCTAATTTTTCCTTTGAAGAACTTCTAGATGCTTTTCAAGAACTATTTGAAGAATCTAGAAAATTGAGTTTCAAAAATAAAGATTTAAAATCTGAAAATCTAAAGCTTTCCCAAAAGAATGAAAAACTCAGCAGTGAAAATTCTGAGTTGAAAAAGAAAAACCTTATGCTTATGTCTGAAATTTCTTCTACTAGCTCCAAAACTAAAAATCTGCAAGTAGAAATTTCAGAGCTAAAAAGTAAAACTGAGAACCTCATGAAAATGGTTTTCAAGTTTACTAAAGGTAAAGAGAACTTGGATAAACTCTTATCCTCTCAGAAAGTCTCTTTCTACAAGAATGGTATTGGCTACTCTCATTTCAACAAGCCTTCTTGTATGAATCAAAAGACCACGTTTGTGAAAAATTCGTCTGAACCAAATAAGGAGTATTATAATGTTAATTTTTTTAACTCCTCTAAGGTTGTAGACAAACCCAAATCCAAATGGATATGGGTTCCAAAGTCTAACAAAAAGGGACCCGATTGGGTACCAAAAAGAAATTTTACTTAATGATTTGCAGGCTCCAAACAAGAAGAACAGATGGATACTAGATAGTGGATGTTCAAAGCACATGACAGGACATCCAGACCTTTTTGTTGTTCTTCATCATAAAGAAGGAGGAACTGTCACCTTTGGAGATAACAACAAAGGTTTGATAATTGGCATTGGTAATATTGGTAACATAGATAAACCTCTTATCAAAGACGTTCTCCTTGTTAAAGGCTTAAAACATAACCTACTAAGTATCAGTCAAATGTGTGACACATGTTATAATGTTAGCTTTAATCATGATGCATGCCTCATAGCAGACACCAACGAAAACATCATCTTAAAAGGTATAAGAAAGAATAATATATATGAACTATACCTAGAAAACATCACAGAACATTGCCTTATAGCTAATAATGACTCTCAACATTTATGGCACATGAGAATGGGTCATGTAAATTCTAAGTACATGTCTAAATTAGCTAAAAATAAGTTAGTACGTGGGTTACCCAAAATATCTTTTAAAAAGGATTACTTTTGTGATGCATGTCAATTAGGAAAATTGTCAAAATCATCTTTCAAATCAAAAAATATCATTTCAAGTAAAAGACCTTTAGAGCTTCTCTACCTGGATCTTTTTGGTCCTTCTAGGGTAGCTAGTCATAATCACAATAAATACGTTTTTGTTATTGCAGATGACTACTCAAGATTTACTTGGGTAATATTTTTGAAAAACAAAAGTGACACGTTTTGTCAATTTGAAATCCTATGTAAAAAATTACAAAATGAAAAATCTTGTTCTATTGTTAAAATCCGTAGTGACCATGGAGGAGAATTTGAAAATGAACTTTTTGAAAATTTTTGTAACTTGCATGGTATTTCTCATAACTTTGCCTTTCCTAGAGCTGCACCTCAAAATGGTGTAGTAGAAAGAAAGAATAGAACCCTTCAGGAATCTGCCAGGACTATGCTCCAACACAATAATCTTGCTAAATCTTTTTGGGCAGAAGCTGTTAATACTGCATGCTACATAACAAATAGAGTTCTCATTAGACCCTTATTAAATAAAACTCCCTATGAACTATTCTATGACAGAACTCCAAGAATAGACTATTTCAAAGTCTTTGGATGTAAATGCTTTATCCTAAACACAAAAGATAGCCTGGATAAATTTGATGCAAAATCCGTTGAAGGCATATTCTTAGGATATTCAAGTCATAGTAAAGCATACAGAGTTTTCAATAAGAGTTATAATACTATTGAAGAATCTATGCATGTTAGTTTTTGTGAATCTATTGATCAATCTGTTCATAAGCAAACTAACGATGATGATATTGAAAGTACAGATTTATTTTTAGATAACACAGCTAAGTCTAATGAAGATGATCATCAAAGAACATTTGTCGATATCAAAGATCATCCTCAAAAGCATATTTTGGGAGAACTGACAAAGGGGGTTCAAACTAGAGCTCAGCTAGAACGGATTGCAAACATGGCTTTCATTTCTCAACTTGAACCAAAGAAGATTGATGAAGCCATCATTGATGAGTTCTGGATGCTAGCCATGACTGAAGAATTGAATCAATTCCAAAGAAATGATGTTTGGGATCTTGTGCCTAGACCAAAGGACCATCAGATCATTGGAACAAGATGGATCTTCAGAAACAAGCTAGATGAAACAGGTAATGTTATTAGAAACAAAGCTAGACTAGTAGCTCAAGGATACAACCAGAAAGAAGGTATTGATTTTGATGAAACATTTGCTCCTGTTGCTAGACTTGAATCTATTAGAATGTTTTTAGCATATGCAAGCTATATGGATTTTAAACTGTATCAAATGGATGTTAAAAGTGCTTTTTTAAATGGTTTTATAAATGAAGAAGTTTATGTAAAACAATCTCCAGGATTTGAAAATGAACAATATCCAGATCATGTTTTCAAACTCAAACGTGCTTTGTATGGTTTAAAACAAGCACCTCGTGCTTGGTATGATAGACTTAAAACCTTTTTGTTAAAAACTGGTTTTTCTGTTGGCAAAGCAGACTCTACATTATTTGTTAAATTAGTGAATAATCATACCCTAATTGTTCAAATATATGTAGACGATATCATCTTTGGATCTTCTAACAGCACTCTTTGTGAAGAATTTTCTAAGTCCATGCAGAAAGAATTTGAAATGAGTATGATGGGAGAACTCACCTACTTTCTTGGACTGCATATTAAGCAAACCAAGGATGGAGTTTTCATCAATCAATCTAAGTATGCTCGTGAACTTCTGAAGAGGTTCAACATGAACTCAACTGCTTCAAAATCTACTCCTATGAGCACTACTACTGTTTTGGACAAAGATGAAGATGGTAAGTCTGTTGATACAAAGGTATACCGAGGTATGATAGGATCACTTCTTTATTTAACTGCTAGCCGTCCAGATATTATGTTCAGTGTTTGCTTGTGTGCTAGATTTCAGTCAAATCCAAAAGAATCACATCTTAAAGCTGTAAAAAGAATAATGAGATATTTAAAAGACACAGTTGATTTTGGATTATTCTATTCAAAATCCTCTACATTTGATCTAATCTCATACAGCGATGCTGACTTTGCTGGAAGTAAATCTGACAGAAAAAGCACAAGTGGAACATGTCATATGCTAGGGCACTCACTAGTATCATGGTTCAGTAAGAAACAAAACTGTGTATCCTTATCAACTACTGAAGCCGAATACAATGCTGCTAGCCTAGCCTGTACACAAGTTATCTGGATGAAACAAACCTTAAAAGATTTTGGTCTAAATTTTGAAAATACAACTATTTTCTGTGAAATACTAGTGCTATAAACTTATCTAAGAATCCTATTTTACACTCACGAACTAAGCACATTCAAATAAGACACCACTTCTTACGAGAACAAGTCTTAAACAACATAATTAAACTCGAATTCATACCCACTAATCAACAGTTAGCAGACATATTCACTAAACCATTAAAACACGAAGACTTCACACGTATTAGAAGAGAACTAGGAATATGCAAACTAAGTGACTTGTAAATTAATCACACTTATTAAGAGTATTGCTTTTGATAAAATCTTATTTTAAAAGTTTCTTATTATCGATTTTTTTTGTGTTTGTTTTACTATTCAAAGTCAAACTATGTTTTCATATTTTCGTATAATCACAATACTCATAGAAATTCATTCATCATAACACATTCTTTATGTCTTTCAACATGTCATCTTTCAAGTACACTCTCATAATGTCTTCTTGTCCTATCTCCTTTTACATATATCCATAAGAACCATTTACTTTAAGTAAAAAGTTATCATGACTTGGATCACATCACTCATTTCATTACACCTTTTATATCTTTTGTCTTTTTGTGACAACCTCTCATACAAAAAGCTAGCCGACCTCCAAACATGACTCCTCATTATTATTCTTAATAAATTATATTCATGTGATATATTTTCTTTTTTTTATGACCTCTTATCAATGTACGTATCTACAATCTTAAGACCTCTTATGAAAAATTCAAAGTGATTATTATTTTTGTATCACCTCTTAAGTGATTATATTTCACGTAAACTTTTACTATATCATCGGTTATTTCATAGCTTAAGTATAATCTATTATCATCCGGTCATCCTTCACATCTTTTATGAAATCATATTCTAAACAACTTGTCCTCTATTGTTTTTAATACTACTAGTACCACCTTTTTATTTCCTCTTTCTCTCTTTATCTCATATGAAGTGACTTTCCATCCGTGACCATGAATCTCTCTTATATTGTATATCTCTCTAAAATCGAGACTCATTAAAGTTTTGTCTTCAAGCAAAACTTTATTTATTCTAACTCTACTTTATGTCATATCTAAATCAAGTGAATGTTGTCCTTTATAACCTTTCTCTTTTCTCTACATATCCGTATCATCTTTTTATGTCTTTCACTCTCCTTTCACGCTTATCAATATATATACTTCTTAAATAAAAACTATTATTGCCTCTTACTCATACCCCATGGGTTGTCCTATTCTAAACTCTCCATTCACGAATTAATAATATTTCTACATAAAGTAAAAAGTTGTTTGTTTTATTAGGCCATTATTTTTAAAATCATTCACTCTTTTTAGTTCAACATGACACCCCATACTCTATTAATGACTTCTCTCACTAGTCGATAAACTCACCCATAGTAAAATCTATATATATACTGATTATTTCAAAACTATGTCCTTCTCAACCCAATATAATACACTATCTTCAAACATTGATTTGATTTGTCATTCACAAGTCTCTTAACTTACTACTCACGGATTTCCTTATTTGACTAAATTCTAAAAATCACTCACTTCCAATGTCATTCAAAACCTATCAAAATTATTTTCATTCCTCTATTTAATGGATTGGTTCATCACACACCAATTCCACTCGTATCTATCTATCATCCTACAAACTATTACCCACTTCAAACTCGCCCTTCTTAGTCCTCCTATTTTCTTACAAACTCTTGCAATGGCCTCTTCCTCCTCCAACAATGTGATTACTGCAGCAGGTCTAAGGTATCCAGATCTGTTTCACGATTACAACTTACTATGCTCTCGCCCCATTCATGAAGGTAAATTGGTTAACTTCGACGACTTCATGCTATTTGACTTAGACAATTATCTCCCTGAACTCAAACATCTACTAGGATCTTCATCCCAAGCTGCCTACTATCCTGAACTAGTTCGACTTTTCTATACAAACTTTTCCACTAATCATGAACAAACTACCATCACCAGTAAAGTCCGAGGAAAGATGATGTTTTTCGATGCTTCCGACCTAGGTAGAATTCTAAACCTACCTTCCACCACCACCGACCTCAACAACATAGTACCAATCGAACGATCGGTACTTCAAAAAATTCTTCTCTGCACCAACTGCTACCAACTCCCCTGGCACATGAGGAATCTCCAACCTCATGCTCAATTACTTGCCCAGATTCTTCTCCACAACATCTATCCCAAGCTTCCCCGCAAGGGATTAGTTCCACGAAAAATCTCTCTTCTTATTTACGCAATTTTTTCTTCTACTCCGATAAACTGGTCCTCCATTCTTTTCAACCTTTTTATTCGTTATCAGAAATTCAAGCCTCTTCTTTTCAGGTGTTTCATAACTCCCATTCTCAAATACTTCAAAGTACCCCTTCACAACGAAGTCATCCTCCATCCCTCTCAGGTCCTCGATGCTACCACCTTCAATCTAAGGTCCCTGCACATGCTCGGCTCTGATGAAGAAGATCCAACATCCACCTTCAATTACTTCCCTGCTCTGATGGATGTCCAGCGCTCTCAGGATCGTATTCTTCACAATCAAGCCCTGTTGCAGCAGACTCGTCAAGCTCACCAGCAGAATCGTGCCGACCGAACACATCAACCTCCTCCACCTTCGGGATAAACTTGTTTTTTTTCGGTGTGTAATAACTTTTAATTCCTTTTGGTCTGTAATAACTCTCTTACTCTGATCCCTTCCTTTTTGTCCATGACAAAGGGGGAGAAAACCTGTCTCCATTATTGGAGAAATACTCTCTTTAAACTTTTTTCAATATTTTATCATATTATTATTTCTATGCATAATGTCTTTTTGACAGGGGGAGCATATTTTGTCATCATCAAAAAAGGGGAGAATGTTGAGAGACTCTGTTTTGATGTCACATAATATGATACACTGTCGTATTTGATTTCATATAATATGATAATATGTCCTCTTGAAACATGTTATATTATGACTGAATATGTTTTGCCATAAAACTAACGAGTATTTGATGCAAGGATATCTCACCCAAAAAGGATGGAGACTTCCTGTTCAAGTACAACTAGTGCAATCATACTCCTTGAAGAAAAAGCTTGATGAGCCATGCTTTCCTAAAGTTCAAATGAAGAGATCAGCTACCTCAAGATGAAGACTTTTTTTCTTCTTTAGAGTCATATGTAACAGAACCTTCAGGAACATGCATATTGCATATTACATACTCATTCATAAAAACTATATCATAAAAGTATACGATAGTTTCAAAAAGCTCCTTTTTGAAAACTAATAATTGTACCTTCTTACAACCCTTTATGAAAAAGATATTTTGTCATGTAATAATTGTACCTTACACTATATACAAGACAACATGAAAAAGAAATGTAGGAAAAAGACAAAAACATAAAATCGGCTACATAGAGAAAAACAAATATAATATGTTTTTGAAAAGACTTTAGTTACCTTCTTTAAAGAAATGTTTTTAATATAAGAAGAAGACAAAAAACATAAAATCGGCTACACAAAGAAATACAAATATAATATGTTTTTGAAAGGACTCTAGTTACCTTTTTACAAAACCATAGAATGTCGACTTACTTGAAGTCATCATTCTCTTTGTACAAAGCATTAAATACCTCCTGAAACAAATCCTTGTTAATATCCTTCTCAAAGAATGTCGACTTTCTTTTAGTCCTCATTCTCTCTGAAGACTTTGAAAAATACAACATAAAGAAAACACTTGACATGACTATGTACAAATATATATCTCAAAGCACTCAGTGTACTTACACTCATTTAAAGTAAAGAAGTACTTATGTACCTAAAATCATTAATTAGAATAAAGACAAAACTACAATCCAACGTTCAATGTACTATTGTAAGAAATAGACTTTTTACATAAAATATGTATTACCTAAAATATTACAACGACTAGTGTACCCTATATTTTTCTTTTATAGAAAAAAGCATTCTCGAATTTCTCTAAAGATATTTTTGAAATGACATAACATTTCACATTTAAAAAAGGCTACGATTTCAAAAAGTAACGACTACTTTTTTAAAGCTATATAAACACACTCAAATAAACTATTCAACATGGAATGGAATAGACGTGTGAGCTTACAACGAGAAAAATTCCTATTCAATATTTGAAAAGAGAGCCTTGAAAAAGAAAGAGAAAAAGAAAAGAAAGAAAAGGGAAAAAAAAAGTTAAGTCCAGCTCTTTGACAAAGAGCATCCTCTGAGTGACAAACAGAACATTCTGAGAATCCTTCGTTCGTGCATTCATATCATTCTGAAGGTTCTATAGGAAGTATTGTAACTCTGTTATTCACTGTTTTCCTTCTTTGTTGATAGAAGAAGACCTCTGTGAAAGAGGGTGTTGCCCTTCTCTGTTGAGAGAAGAAGACCTCTGTGAAAGAGGGTGTTGTCCTTCTCTGTTGAGGGAAGAAGACCTCTGAGGAAGAGGGTGTTGTACTATTTATCCGGTGACTCGGATGTTATAGTGGAAAGCTCAAGTGGTTTGCTTGGGGACTGGATGTAGGTCTGGGTACTGACCGAACCAGTATAAATTCTGTATTTTATGTGTTGTGCCTTATTGCCTGATTATTTTATTTTTTATCGATCTTAATCGAATTTCACTATTCACCCCCCCCCTCTAGTGGAATTTCAGAAAATAGAGGTTAGAAAAGGAAAAGAGAAGGAAGAGAGAGAAACCACAAAAGTGGAAAATTTTTGCGATGATCACACTATCATGAAAATTTTAGGATTTATAAATGAAGATACATCCATGAAATAACAACTGGACTCTACGCTTAGATTGAAAACTACAAACTAATAAGCAAACATGGATGAAACTAAGTAAAATACCTATTAAGCAATAACATAAATTAAATATAATGCTTCTAATCACGAAATTTACATGTAACCAAGAATAAAATCAAAGTGATTGGGGAGATATGATCTTATGTTTGATATTTGCTATTGATGAGAAATGATCTAATCCATTGATCAGACGGATCCCTTCCCATACGTAGCTTTAATCTAAAAGGCAAAATGTTTCTTTTCTTTTCTTTTTTTTTTTTGCAACATAAATACAGTCTTAAACTGATCTTTTATACCAGATTAATCAAATGAAAAAGATGAAATAGATTTTTACCTTGGGTTATGTGGATCGGATGGAGATGCTATGACAAAACTACAACAAGGTGGCTAGAACTGTGGTGAAGGAGGCTGCAATGAAGGGCTGAAGCTTCGAGGCTTGGAGGGGCAGCCGAAGGGCAGGAGATTGAAGGTGTTGTAAGGGCTGGATGTATTGAAGGTAGTGAACCTGTTGGGGCATCACCAAGGGGGAGTTAGGCTGCAACAAGGAAGGCTGCGGCTGGAGGAGACTGCACCTAGTAGATGACTGAAGATGCTGCCCCTTGTAGATGACTGAAGCAGAGTTGAAGGTGGGCTGCACCGTGTGGTTGAAGGAAAAGGTTGATGATGTGACTGGGCGTCGGTTGGAGCCAAGGGAAGATGGTCTGGTTGCTGGAAGGCTTTGCTGCTGCCTTGGGGAGGAGGTGGCTGAAGGTGTGTGTGTGTGTGTGAGAGAGAGAGAGAGAGGCGTGAAGGAGATAATAGCCCAGCCGTCTCCTCTTTTTTTTTCTTTTCTTTTTGTATTAGACTTAGGGATCAATAATCCCTTACTTAGGGCTTAATGAAACCAATGAAAAAAAATAGGGAGATGAGAGATGGGCAGCCAGCGTACGTGAATAGGCTGGAGAATAGGAAGAGGAGGGGAGGAAAGAAGGGAAGAAGGAAAGAAAGGGAAGAAAAGGAAGAAGGGAAAAGGAAAGAAGGGAAAAGGAAAGAAAGGAAGAAAGAAGAGGGAAAAGAAGAAGAAAGAGGGCTGGAAGGGCAGTACGTGAGTGGAGGGAGAGGAAAGAAAGGAAGAAAGAAAAAGAAAGAAAGAAAGAAAAAGAAAAAAAGAAAGAAAGAAAGAAAAAAAAATGAAAAAAAGGAAATGGAGGAAGAAATAAAGGAAATGGGCTGGATTGAAGGCTAGGGTGGTCGACCACCTTGTGGGTCCCACCTTAGGAAAAATAAAATAATAAAATAAAATAAAACAAACAACAAAAAATAAACAAAAGGTAAAATTCTTTTTTTTTTAAATAGAAATGAAGGAGCCATCTCAGAGTGGGCTCTCTTTTGAAATTTGAAATTCATTTTGATAATCATAGGGGTAAAATGGTCTTTTTAGAAAATTTCTGGATGAAACAAGCTATTTTTGGCAGTTTTTTAAACAAGCTCGGATTTTGAAGTTCAATACCCCGTTGCGAAGCAAATTCAGTGTAAAATTTGAAAATTTGATTTTGAAAGAAATCCAGATTGTTTTTCTCAAGAAAATACTTCCAAATTTATTTCCAGACGAAACGAGCTATTTTTGGTAGTTTTTGAAACGAGCTTGGATTTTGAAGTTCAATACCTCGTTGCAAAGCAAATCCAGTGTAGAATTCAAAAATTTGAGTTTAAAATAAATCCAGATTATTTTTCTTGAGGAAATATTTCCAAATTTAGACTCCCGGGGGTAAAAATGTCAATTTTTTGGAAACCTGGGGTTTGAAATTGATTTCTGAAAACTTTTAAAACTCAATCTGGATTGAAATTTATAAAACTGATGTTCTAGACTTCGAAAATAGAATGAAATGTTATGAAATGCTGAGAAATGATGAGAAATGACATGCGAAATGCAAACCCTAAATGAAGAATTTCGGATGTTAGACCCCGATTAACACTTGTACTAGTTCAAAAAGTGTTAAAATTCACAAAATTTGCAAAAATGGTTGAAGAAATGATTTTCGAGCTCTGCCAAGCTAGAGTGACACTGGAAATTAGGGTTTGAGCTGGATTAAACTGAAATGAACTGGATTGAGCTGGGTTTTAGAGTTTTAAAACTCAAATGAACTGACCAGATACTGACTCAACTGACCTTTCTGACTTAATTTTCAAGAAAAGCCGCCATTTTTAGAGAAATGGTATGGAATGGTCACTGGAGTGAAGTGAATTACGAATCTGAGCTGAGTTTGAGCTAAAACAAAGGTCAGTAATACTGACATGAACTAAAATCGAAGCTCGAACACTAGCTCAATTGGCTGAACTCAACTCAATTTCAGCTGAAAGAGCTGAAATGGACTAAAATGGGCTCTTGGACACTCAGAAATGGTTTTAAACTGAAACTGGAGCGCTCAAACTCCTGGTAAGCTCAAATTAGACTCTGGAGAATATGACTGATTGACTCAGAGGCAATTGGCTTGGATTTGAGTGAGAAATGAGCTCATTTCTGAAGAACTGATCCTATTTTGGCAAGAATGGTCAGAAATGAAAATGGTTTGTTCATTGTGAGCTCAGATGAGCTTGAGATGACTGATATTCTAACTGTTCTGAACTGACCGATGAACTTGGTTGACTCCTACTGACTGGGGTCCGGGATGACCTAGGGGCAAAATGGTATTTTTCCTAGTAAAAATGGGTAAAATGGTGATTTTCCTAGTGAAAATGGGTAAAATGGTGATTTTTCTGAAACTGACTCAGGGTTTGACTCCTATACTGACCTAACAAGGTTGACACTGCCCGATGAGGGTTATTTGAGAATGGATGATGAAAATTTGGGGTGTTTACAGATGCCCCTCTTTGCTACTAAGCCGGCTTGAGGACTAGCTTAGTGGCAAAGAAAAACACACCAAATTTGGGCTATAAAAATGCCCCAGTTGGAAGGATCTGACTGGATATGAAAATATTAGCCCTGATAAAAATGGTAGATATGAAATGAAGAATAAAGAAGAAAAAATTTTACCTTAAAAGAAGTGAGATTCAGGTTTTTGCCCTTAACCTAGATGGGACAGGAAATACCTCATGTAGAAACGAAGCTCAGGTTTAACCCTTAACCTGACCGGGAAATGAAATACCTCATCAAAATGAGGCTCAGGTTTAACCCTTAACCTGATCGAGAAATAAAATACCTCATCAAAGGAGGCTCAAGTTTGTACCCTTATCCTGATTGGGAATGAATTACCTCCTCAGAGGAGGCTCAGGTTTGTACCCTTATCCTGATTGGGCGGAAAATAAAATACCTCATCAAAGGAGGCTCAGGTTTGTACCCTTATCCTGATTGGGCGAAAAAATGAAATACCTTATCAAAGGAGGCTCAGGTTTGTACCATTATCCTGATTGGGCGGAAAATGAAATACCTCATCAAAGGAGGCTCAAGTTTGTACCCTTATCCTGATTGGGCGGAAAATGAATGGAATCCTCGAAGGAAGAAACCATGATGGAACCTTTGGATCTCCGCACAATGAATCCGATAGGGGTTTTGCAAAAGGATGAAATTGGGGTCCCTAAAGCTTGAAAAGGGGTTTGATTTTGGGCGCCTCATTGCTGAGACTAAATAACTTTTGAAATTGGTGACCTTTTGCGAGAAAATTATTGGTGGCTTAACCTCAAGCCAAAATTGGACTGTCTATGGTAGGACAGTGGGGACACAGGGAAGTGTGCGAATCTGAGAGCCCAGGCGCTTAGATTATACCAACAGAAGGGAAGGAATCTTGAAAACTCCCGTTATCAAGTCCTAAAAGGGATAACAACTGATGTCAGGATGCGCCAAAGATGAACCTCAAACTCGCATTTCACGCCAGAATTGCTAGAAAATATTGTCAAAATGTTGAAAATTATTGTTGATTCAAAATGATTGAAAGTGATGCACATTGTTTTGAAAATATTCTCTCTTTTCTACCTGAAGTATTACCTGCAACTGGGCTTAACTTCGTAGAATCAAGATTCGAATTCAAATTTCTTGCAATTGACTTTCTTTCAAGGAGGTTATCAATTTCCTTGATATGAATAGAAAAGCGAGTATTCTTGATATTGTGAAAGCAATTGGTGAAGGAATATTGATAATAGAATTTTACAAATTTTAAAGAAGATTCTTGACAGATTCGGCAGTCTGATATCCTGGGATTCTTTTCTCATGATGATCTTTCTGTCCACTTTTTTTTTTCTTTTTTTTCTTTTTTGGCAGAATTAGAGCTCTCTTAGGCTTTTGGGGATTTTATTATATCATTCTTCATTTTGGAGATGTCCTAACTTTTCTCTTTCTTTTTTTTTTGGAAGGGTACGTCACAAACTCCTTCATCTTGGAGATGTTCTGATCCTTCTTTTTCTCTCAGGGATTATATCGATGATTATTGGCTCATTGGTTGGAAATCTCTTGATGATAGCGGAAATTAAATATCCTTTAGGGTTTCTCGGGAGGCTCATCGCAGTCGCCTTCATCTTGACGGTGCTCTGAACTTTCCCTGAAAGATCCATCACAAACTCCGTCATCTTGGAGATGATTCAAATCTTCTTTGGCCTCGGGGGTCTACTCGCCTAATTCGCCTTCATCTTGACGACAATTGAGAGATCCCTTTTGCAGATATTTAATTGCAGCTTAGGTGATTGAGGAGATATAGGGATTTAATGATTTTTTCTATATCACCCAGGATATTTCGACTGCTTTATTTTCCAAGAATGATCTTTAAAAATGTGTCATTGACTGTGATCAATACCGATCACTTATGGCTTTACAACAACATTGAATTTCCTTTTGCTGGCCATATCAAGGATTTATTCTTCATCCTTTTGGTTGGCCAATAGAAAGAATTTGAATTTTGAATCCTTTTTCACAAAACCTTTGACCTTTCGGAAATAATACTGAAGGTATTCTGAGGTAATGTTTTTGTGCAATAAAAATTTTGAAATCAACAAATATTTAATGACAAATTGGCAAGATTTTCTTAAAATCCTTTGTGGAAGCGAGTATTTGAAGTACAAAGCAACGCATCCATGACAGAAATTTTCTTCTCCTTTCCCCAAAGGAGAAGATTTAAAAATGGGAAATAGAAATTACTCCTCTCTTCCCTGAAGAGGAGGTGTTTGCAAAACGAACTTTTGAAGAGAAATTAAGCTTTCGTCAAAACTTCCTAACATAAGGCTTCTCTTATGGAAAGGGGGCCGGTAATGGTGAGGTCGGTGAATTGGTCATGAAGGAGCGAGTCCATCACACTCTCTCTGAAAAGAGGGTCCTTCACGATGAAATGGCCTAGTATAAAATTATGGTCACAAGGAAAGCGAACTTCCGTCGAAGCTATCCCTGAACTAAGGGTTCCTTGTATAAAATTGGAATTTTTTTTTGCAAACAGTTCACATAGACACGAGTCCCTTCAAACTCTCCTTGAAAAGGGGCTAGGTGAACAAAGGATAGCATGCGAAAAGAACGAGCTCCCTTGAACTCTCCCTGTAAAAAGGGTCTCTCGCAAGAGGAAATGACTAAAACTGGTATTGGGTGACCAAAAGGGTCGAAATTGGAAATTGAAATTTTGAAATTTTGAACTTTGATATTTGAAATTGGAAATTGGAAATTTGAAATTTGGCAAATCAATATTTTAAGAAAATCGATTTTTGAATAAGACTTAGAAATTTTTTGAGAAAACTGATTTCTCTGAATTGAAATTTGAATTGGAATTGGCAAATGCATGAAATGAATGAATATGGATTTGAGGAATTGAGAAATACTTTTTGTATTTTTGAGAAATGCAGTGCATTTTGAAGTTAGCCTAAGAGTGTAGGCTGAATGTGGCTAATGTGAAAATCATAAATCTGGGTATCATTCATATTCTGACTATGGCCATAAATACGAATTCCACCAAGTTTATAAACTTCATAAAAGCTAGTGTATGTGTCATTCGTGTAGACCATAGTGAATTAATAAAATGTGCATGAATTGGCATTCATCAGGCATTTAATATTTGCAGAATTAAACTATATGCAATGCAATTCCAGTCTATGCAGAAAATTTAAATTCTTATTCCAAATTTAATTTAATGTACATCACTATTGAAATTTAAATACATGAAAAATAAAATCTTCAATGTACCTGCAAAACTAGAAAGCTGGGTTAGTGAATATATGTTGGCTTTTCTAGGTTTATCCAGTAATATCTAGAAATTACTGGATTTTGCTAGATATAAGCCTTTTCCATGATTCCCTTAAATAAAAATTGATAAAATATGAAATAAGATTGAATAAATAAGGAAGATAAGATATGAAATTTCGAAATTGAGGTCAAAATGACCAAAATACCCCTAATAACAAGAGTATGGCCTTGAAATTAGGGTTTTCAGAAAGATATTTGGTAGAATGCAAGTTTTGAAGTTCAAATGAAAATAAATCAAACCAAATATGATATGACATCATTAAAAATATAGAAATTAGGGTTAGGGGTTTTGGAAGTTGAGGTCAAATGACCAAATTGCCCCCGATAGCAAGACTATGGCCTTGAAATCAGGGTTTTTAGAAAATATTTTGGTAAAACTTAGGTTTTATGCACTAAATGAAATCAAATGAACATCAAATGTAACCTAAAGTATCCTAATATGATTATGAACATGATTAAACCCTAAAAATATATGCTTATACACGAAAATCCAAGAATATCACAAATTTTGTGATTTTTGCAGTGTTTTGGAATTCTTCGGGTGCCCTGTTTTGCAATTCAAATCATTCAAGCATCAAACGGATTCTAAAAATTCTCAAAATTGGTACCTGCACTTGTTATAACCCTAATATCAAATTAGAATTATAAAAATATTTTTTTGGCATTAAATTAATCCGAAAATAGCATCAAACCCTAAAAATATGCTATTTTTGACCTAGTTCACCAACCAGTCTCAGTCCAAGACCCGAACCAGGGGTCAAACTTCTATGGAAATCTATGAAATTTTACATAAAACAAATAGACAGAAAAACAAAACTTTTCCTATTTACAGATTTGAAAAAGCTTTTAAAACCAGGGAGATCCCTATCCGACAATCCGGAATTGAATATATTGATTTTAACTTTGGTCTTAACTGATACTTTTAATTGCAAATTCCGGGATAAATAACAAAACTCATTCAAAATATCTGAGATTTTAACAGTGAACAGTTGACATAAAAATAACAATACTCATTTTTTACAGATAATGAATCGAATCTGTGGTTTGGGATTTATAAACAACACAAGTCTGATTAGGGTTTTGTAACGAGTTTTAAATTGAGAATCAGAGTCTCTGACAGAGGAAAAATACTAAACAGTAATCAAAAATTCTGAAAATTTCACAGTAGACATATCTAATCAATGTGAATCCATGGCACTTTACAGATCTAAAATCGGATATAGGATAAGAAAAATATCATCACAATAAGTTACCTTCCTGATTTTAACAATGATTTTAAAGTTTTAAAAACCCGATTTGGTGCCTGATTTTTTTGACAGGGTTCCCGAAGTCCAAAATCTCTAATTATTTTATAGTAGTTCAATCACATATGCATGCATCACATATAAAAAAATCAGAAATAAACAACAAGGATTTAAATCTGAAACAGCATGCTCTTTTCTGTTCTAAACTAAAAACACACAGAAATCTAAGAAACTTGAGAAAATATGCATTAACCAATGAAAAACAATAAAATAAACCATAAAACACTAAAAGAAAAATTATTTCTATGCTGAAAAACGTGTAATAAACATGGATAAACAAATAAATAAATAAAATACAGGGAATCAATGGCTGGAATTTGCTTTCACCTTTGAAATCATGGATTTAACCCATTTAACGGGTAAATCTCACGTGTCGTCGGTTAAGAATATGAAAAATGTACCTCTCATCAATTCTAATGGATTAGAATCCTTGAAATCACCCTCAAACTGAGTTAGATCATCTTTTTGGGTCGATTTTGGGGTTCTTTGATGAAATCCATGGTTAAATCCATGAACACAAGAGTTTCCATGGTGAAATCTATTGAAAAATCATAAAAAACTAATAAAATAATAATAAAATAATATTAAATAAACTCACCTTAGGGATGCAGCTGCAATGGAGGAAGGTGGAGGTGCTGGAGAGGAGAGAGAGGCCACGAAAATTTGAGAGAAAAAGAGCTCCTTTTTTACCCCCCTTAGGTCCCTTTTTATAGTTTTTCAAAAAGTCACTTAATTAGGGTTAATTAAGAGGTTTTTCATTTTTTCAGGACTCTTTCTAATAAATCCACTAAGGGCAACGATTTTTTGTGGTTTCCTAACCCTAAATGAACTCTAATTAAACTCTAATTAATACCTAATTAAACTCTAAAAAGTCCAAATGTGACACTACATAGTATGGACCCACATTTGGTTTTTAAAACCTGAATTTAAAACCTTTAAAAACCAATGGTTTAAAAGTTAAATAAAATGGATTTTAAAAATTGATTTTGACTCCTCTAAACCCCTAACCTAACTAGGACAATGACTAACCCTAGTCTAGCCCTGACTTACTCGAATATGGCGCCACCCCGAGTGGGCCCTACTTGAGTTTTTCAAAAAGCGATTTTAAAACTTGAAAATTGAAGGAGTTTTCAAAAGATTTTCAAAAGTAAACTTAAAATTAGAATTTTTGAAATGGCATAGGGTTCTAACCGAGTCGGAACTCGAACCTCAAAGGAAAACTAAACCGGTTAGAAGGAAAAGAAATTCGAGTCGGAACTCGAATTCCTGAGGAAAACTAGATCGATTAGAGGGAAAGGATATTCGAGTCGGAACTCGAATCCCAAAGGAAAACTAAACTGGTTAGAAGGAAAAGAAATTCGAGTCGGAACTCGAATTTCTGAGGAAAACTAGATCGATTAGAAGGAAAGGAAATTCGAGTCGGAACTCGAATCCCAAAGGAAAACTAAACCGGTTAGAAGGAAAAGAAATTCGAGTTGGAACTCGAATTCCTGAGGAAAACTAGATCAATTAGAAGGAAAGGAAATTCGAGTCGAAACTCGAATCCCAAAGAAAAACTAAACCGGTTAGAAGGAAAAGAAATTCGAGTCGGAACTCAAATTCCTGAAGGAAAACTAGATCAATTAGAAGGAAAGGAAATTCGAGTCGGAACTCGAATCCCAAAGGAAAACTAAACTGGTTAAAAGGAAAAGAAATTTGAGTCGGAACTCGAATTCCTGAGGAAAACTAAATTAGTGGACATTGAATTTTAAAGTGTACCAGTGCAAACACCGGATTTTGAAAATGTGCCAATACAAGCATTATGTTTTGAAAAATTACCAGTACGAATACCGGGTTTTGGAAGATTACCAGTACGAGCGCTGGATTTTGGAAAATTACTAGTACGAGCACTGGATTTTGAAAGATTACCAGTACAAGCACTGGATTTTAAATGGTTACCAGTACGAGCACTGGGTTTTAAATGGTTACCAGTACGAGCACTGGGTTTTGAAAGTTTACCAGCACGAACACTGGATTTTTAAAAAAATTACCAGCACGAACACTGGATTTTGAAGAATTATAAATTGATTTTGATGGAAGATTTTCAGTCTTCACCCTTATGACAACTTGGACAACTGTCGGGGCCTCAGGATTTATCCCTTATCCTGAATGGGGAGTGGATTGATGCAAGTTGATGTATGCAAAAATGCAAATGAATGCATGCAAATGCAACATTATGTAAATGAGTACACATGTGTGCAAAATGATAGATTTGCTTGATCCTGCCTGCATACGGGATGTTTTGAAGACAATTTTTAAAATAATGCCCCAGTGTAATGGGGGAGTAAGATATTGGATGAAAGGATAAATAATTGATATTTGAGGAATGTTCTTTGAAGATAACAGTGGAAAGATTGACGATGTGCTTCTTGATGAATTCGGGAGACACTCTGAAAGAGGTTACTCCTTGTAAAAAGACATTTTGTAAAAAAGGAGAAATACAAAAGATGATGCCAAACTATGAGGAAGATTGATAATTTTATTGATGAAAGAGATGAGACCATGCCATCCATACAAAATAACGAAAGCAAAATGCAAGAATGAAAGAGTGATGGCCTTGTCGCTCTTAGGGTGCTGATGAGCTGGCTGCTTTATCTTCTTCTTTGCCTTCCACAAGGATATTTTTATCAATATAGTCTTGAATAATATTCCTGAGAATGAAGCAGTACTCGGTATCGTGCCCCATGGCCCGATGAAACTTGCAGAATTGATCTTTAAATCTTTCCCTAATGATAGGAGAATCATCGACTCTTGGGAGCTTAATCATCTCCTTGGCCAACATATATTCAAGGATTTCTTCACGCGGTTGATCTAGGGGAGTAAAGTCACGTTTAAAACTCCAGTTGTCATGCTTTGACTTTTCTTGAGGTCTCGACCCTTGCTCAAAAGATCGTTGAGGTTGCTTATCATACTGGAGAATCGACTCACCTTTTTGCTCATTTTTGCTGGGGTTTGGTCCCCCTGGGCTAGAGCTGTGATCTTTCACATTTCCCTTATAATGGTTCTTGTTGTTGCTGGTATAGTAGGTAAAATGGGTTTTCTTGTTAGATTCCTGCTGACTGCTGCTTTTGGTGAACATGAAACCTTCATAAGATCCATTTTTCATACTCAACTCAATTCATTCAGCTCGTTCTGTCAGTTCTATGAAGCTCTTTGATGGAGATGCAGAAATCAGTCCTCTCAGGGGTTGCGAGAAGTTGCTCAGGATCAAAGATAGTGCGTGTCCTTCTGCTATTGGCTCACGCATCGTATTGCAAGCGGATCTCCATCTATGAATGAAATCCCTGGCCTTCTTATTTTCCTTCTGCTTTATCTGAATCTGCTTAGTACTGGCTTCGACTTGCTCTGCCAGCATCTTACTCATCATCTTTTTGAACATGACGTACATCTGGGGATCTACGTCATCCTCTGCTTGCTGACCTTGACCACGGGGTGAGTCCATTTCCTCCTCTGAAGGGACTGAGTATGCAATGCCTTCAGCTGATAGGGTTTTCTTTCCGGACCTTGTATGAACCATCGAGTATTACGAGTATTCTTTTAGATGTTGCTGATGTTCTCTGCAAGGTAGAATTGATGATTAGGCTTTTGAAGGAAATTTGGTTGGAGGAAAATATTTGTTGAGAATTTTGATAGACAATTGAAATAATATCCCATTACTAGGGATTGAGTCGTCGCTGGAATTACAACAATTGCGTTGCTATTCTTTGCAAAATAAACAACTGGAAATATGCCTTGTTACCTAGGCGAGGTCGTCAAACCAAGGTGAAATATAGAATAAAAGAATTTTATTGAGGGGAAAAACATGATTTTATCAATAATACACTTGACAGAGGGGAGGGGGACAGACAATTTTTCACCCCTCTGGATAATCAGAAGACACACGAGGGCCAGGAAAAATAGTAAGATTAACAAAGGAATCCCAGCCATGTCTCGCAGAATGGTATGCTCCGAACCACTGATCTGATGCGAGGTCGAATTCTGGCAGAACCCCTGCTAGTGGGCGAATCTCTACGCGCTTCTACCTCTGAGAGAACTGTCTGACACACCGCTCCGGATGATAGTATGCGCAGAAAAAGGGGCCAAGTAGCCTGAACCGCTTGCCATAAGCGTAAGTATATCTGGGAGGTGATTCCTGACGATCAAAGTAGTCCCATACAACTTCTTCCTACTGAAGGTTGTCGATCAAGAATCGGTATTGCGCAACTGGCAAAAGCTTTTTACCATTGTATCTAAAGGAACTGGCTTGGGCTGGCACATGCCGGAGGAACCAGGATTGCAATGCATAAGTGCACCCTTCGACTAGAATTGATTCTCCGAATGCGAACCTAGTCAACCCTCGGTATAGAAAGGGGAGTGCGGCCATGGCTATCGAGAGGCATCTGGTCTGTCGACTCCCCCACCTTTGCAGAAGTTGTACTATCCTGATATCTATGTAATTCCATTTATCTGGAAAGAGAGCGAGTCCCCACAGTGCATTAGACCATCGTATGCTGAATTCTTTCTCGAGCTGTTCGAGACAACGAACTGACTTCTGTAAATGTCCCATACTGTCTATAGATTTCGAGCAGGTCCACATATTCGTTTTCAGCTTCCTCTATCAATGGCCAAGACTTGCGTCCTGTCATGCGAGCTAAAGCGTCTCGGGGATCCAGACCCTTGACATTGATCAAAAACTGTTTCTCCAATGAATCTCCAGGCTGACCGGCTGGCTCGGGCAATCCCATAATCTCTGAAAATTCATCTATCAGTACTGTCATCTTTCCCCATGAGAACCAGAAGGTAGAAGTGCTCGGATTCCACCATTCTGCTAGTGCATGGATTAAATTGCCGTTGACTGTCTGCTTTCCCGCTGCGGACGCCAGTTCTAACCCACAATCGTCCAAGTGGTCCGGAAACATACGAGAGAAATTCTTGAACCATAAATAGTACCACCGGGGAAAGAAGGATCCGGTGCTAAGGACTCGATGTTCGGGAAGACTTTGTTGCACCTCGTAGGAGATGTGACCCTCAGGGAAGACTGAATCAAGTTGACTGGATGCCATCAGACTGGAAAACATAGAAAATGGGAATAAGACTTGGAAAAATACATGAAATTTGAGGAAAATGCAGGCAGGATAAAAATAAAGTAGGAAATTCGAGATTCAGAAGACAGGAAAGATGGGAAATCACCTGGAGTTTTGAGGAAAATGGAGGAATTTTATGAAAATCATCCAGAGTTTAATGAAATATAAGGAAGTACTTCATAAAATGAAGTGTTTTAAAAATCGTCCAGGATTTAAAATATGGACAATACATAGACATGGATTGGGGAATTTTGAAAAATCGTCCAGTATTTTTAGAAAATTGGGAAAATATGGAAAATAAAAGGAAATGACTATAACATATCCAATCACATTCTGCACAAACAAGTATGCACATACAGCATTCCCTAAAAGCTGACTCTAGATGCACAAATTTTGAAATGGCTGTAGGACCTTAATCCTAACTCTAAGGCTGAGATCATCTGTGTCCAATCATGCTATGCCCATATATTCAAGCCAAGGCTCGATGTACGTGGCATAAAATCAATTTCTCTGGTTCTAGGTTCAAGTTTTCCAACATCCTTGAGCACCTGCCGATATACGTTGGACTATGGCCCTTGGTACGTGGCAGGGGGTGTTAACCCAAATAAGTGGCCCAGTTGTGAGGCTCTGTCCCGAACTATGGTTCTGGAAGAGAGCCCAGCAATGTGAAGACCAGGACAATATAGGTGGGGGTGGTTTTTGAAAACATGAGCACATGCAAGCAAATCAGAAGTCTCTAAAACCTAAAGAGATAGAGATTTTGAAAATTTTGAAGAAGCAAACATTGTTTTCAATCAAATCTAGATTGAGGAGGGTTGTATTAGACCTAAGTCTATGTGAGCATAAAAATTTCCTCCTCAATATGGTCCTACCAAACCATACCTAGTCTACATGCAGTCCATGTCAGCTGGGTTCAAGCCTAGGCTCCTAGGTTCACATGATAGCATAAATTAAAAGCTGACATTCCATGGAAATCGATTTTGACAACTTGAACTAAGTAGAGCATTAAATTGATCAGGCGAAGACAGGTCCCATCACGGTCGCCAAACCTGTTATCATCGCAAAATTTTTAACTTTTTGTGAGTCAAACTGACCTTTGAAAAAAGATTTTGAAAATAACTCGCCTCCGTTTTAAAATGCGGGAAAATTCCGTAGAATGGGACTCGCCTGTCAGTACGAAGTTCGACCGTTCCTGCCACCTTTAACAGGGGTAATCGAACCAAGGATCAATCTACTGCTCTGCTCTATTCAACTTATCTAAATCATATTCTAATTTCTAAATGCACATAGAATCAGGCATGTGCTATGAATTTTCTGAAAATGCATATTTGAAAACATGATGTTTGCTTTGAATAACTGAAACACTTAGAATAGATATCACATGGAAAATCGTGAATTCGGATTTGAAATGTACTTCTGAGAACAGTAAAAATCGGTTTCTGAAGAAATCTTGAGATTTTATGAAAATTGATTCTGAGGAATGTAAAATAACTTTGAAAAACTTGATTTCTTTGAATTCAAACTTTGAAATTGAAAATATAACTTAGAAAAATCGAATTTGGAACTTGGGAAATACTTGAAATATCATTGGCAAATCAATATTTTAAGAAAATCGATTTTTGAATAAGACTTAGAAAATTTTTGAGAAAACTGATTTCTCTGAATTGAAATTTGAATTGGAATTGGCAAATGCATGAAATGAATGAATATGGATTTGAGGAATTGAGAAATACTTTTTGTATTTTTGAGAAATGCAGTGCATTTTGAAGTTAGCCTAACAGTGTAGGCTGAATGTGGCTAATGTGAAAATCATAAATCTGGGTATCATTCATATTCTGACTATGGTCATAAATACGAATTCCACCAAGTTTATAAACTTCATAAAAGCTAGTGTATGTGCCATTCGTGTAGACCATAGTGAACTAGTAAAATGTGCATGAATTGGCATTCATCAGGCATTTAATATTTGCAGAATTAAACTATATGCAATGCAATCCTAGTCTATGCAGGAAATTTAAATTCTTATTCCAAATTTAATTTAATGTACATCACTATTGAAATTTAAATACATGAAAAATAAAATCTTCAATGTACCTGCAAAACTAGAAAGCTTGGTTAGTGAATATATGTTGGCTTTTCTAGGTTTATCCAGTAATATCTAGAAATTACTGGATTTTGCTAGATATAAGCCTTTTCCATGATTCCCTTAAATAAAAATTGATAAAATATGAAATAAGATTGAATAAATAAGGAAGATAAGATATGAAATTTCGAAATTGAGGTCAAAATGACCAAAATACCCCTAATAACAAGAGTATGGCCTTGAAATTAGGGTTTTCAGAAAGATATTTGGTAGAATGCAAGTTTTGAAGTTCAAATGAAAATAAATCAGACCAAATATGATATGACATGATTAAAAATATAGAAATTAGGGTTAGGGGTTTTGGAAGTTGAGGTCAAATGACCAAATTGCCCCCGATAGCAAGACTATGGCCTTGAAATCAGGGTTTTTAGAAAATATTTTGGTAAAACTTAGGTTTTATGCACTAAATGAAATCAAATGAACATCAAATTTAACCTAAAGTATCCTAATATGATTATGAACATGATTAAACCCTAAAAATATATGCTTATACACGAAAATCCAAGAATATCACAAATTTTGTGATTTTTGCAGTGTTTTGGAATTCTTCGGGTGCCCTGTTTTGCAATTCAAATCATTCAAGCATCAAACGGATTCTAAAAATTCTCAAAATTGGTACCTGCATTTCTTATAACCCTAATATCAAATTAGAATTATAAAAATATTTTTTTGGCATTAAATTAATCCGAAAATAGCATCAAACCCTAAAAATATGCTATTTTTGACCTCGTTCACCAACCAGTCTCAGTCCAAGACCCGAACCAGGGGTCAAACTTCTATGGAAATCTATGAAATTTTACATAAAACAAATAGACAGAAAAACAAAACTTTTCCTATTTACAGATTTGAAAAAGCTTTTAAAACCAGGGAGATTCCCATCCGACAATCCGGACTTGAATATATTGATTTTAACTTTGGTCTTAACTGATACTTTCAATTGCAAATTCCGGGATAAATAACAAAACTCATTCAAAATATCTGAGATTTTAACAGTGAACAGTTGACATAAAAATAACAATACTCATTTTTTACAGATATTGAATCGGATCTGTGGTTTGGGATTTATAAACAACACAAGTCTGATTAGGGTTTTGGTAAACCCTAACGAGTTTTAAATTGAGAATCAGAGTCTCTGATAGAGGAAAAATACTAAACAGTAATAAAAAAATTTGAAAATTTCACAGTAGACATATCTAATCAATGTGAATCCATGGCATTTTACATATTTAAAATCGGATATAGGATGAGAAAAATATCATCACAATAAGTTACCTTCCTGATTTTAACAATGATTTTAAAGTTTTAAAAACCCGATTTGGTGCCTGATTTTTTTGACAAGGTTCCCGAAATCCAAAATCTCTGATTTTTTTATAGTAGTTCAATCACATATTCATGCATCACATATAAAAAAATCAGAAATAAACAACAAGGATTTAAATCCGAAATAGCATACTCTTTTCTGTTCTAAACTAAAAACACACAGAAATCTAAGAAACTTGAGAAAATATGCATTAACTAATGAAAAACAATAAAATAAACCATAAAACACTAAAATAAAAATTATTTCTATGCTCAAAAATGTGTAATAAACATTAATAAACAAATAAATAAATAAAATACAGGGAATCAATGGCTGGAATTTGCTTTCACCTTTGAAATCATAGATTTAACCCATTTAACGGGTAAATCTCACGTGTCGTCGGTTAAGAATATGAAAAATGTACCTCTCATCAATTCTAATGGATTAGAATCCTTGAAATCACCCTCAAACTGAGTTAGATCATCTTTTTGGGTCGATTTTGGGGTTCTTTGATGAAATCCATGGTTAAATCCTTGAACACAAGAGTTTCCATGGTGAAATCTATTGAAAAATCATAAAAAACTAATAAAATAATAATAAAATAATAATAAAATAATATTAAATAAACTCACCTTAGGGCTGCAGCTGCAATGGAGGAAGGTGGAGGTGCTGGAGACGAGAGAGAGGCCACGAAAATTTGAGAGAAAAAGAGCTCCTTTTTTTACCCCCCTTAGGTCCCTTTTTATAGTTTTTCAAAAAGTCACTTAATTAGGGTTAATTAAGAGGTTTTTCATTTTTTCAGGACTCTTTCTAATAAATCCACTAAGGGCAACAATTTTTTGTGGTTTTCTAACCCTAAATGAACTCTAATTAAACTCTAATTAATACCTAATTAAACCCTAAAAAGTCCAAATGTGACACCACCTAGTATGGACCCACATTTGGTTTTTAAAACCTGAATTTAAAACCTTTAAAAACCAATGGTTTAAAAGTTAAATAAAATGGATTTTTAAAATTGATTTTGACTCCTCTAAACCCCTAACCTAACTAGGACAATGACTAACCCTAGTCTAGCCCTGACTTACTCGAATAGGGCGCCACCCCGAGTGGGCCCTCCTTGAGTTTTTCAAAAAGCAATTTTAAAACTTGAAATTGAAGGAGTTTTCAAAAGATTTTCAAAAGTAAACTTAAAATTAGAATTTTTGAAATGGCATAGGGTTCTAACCGAGTCAGAACTCCTCTGGATATGGTGCCAACTGAGTGGGCCCCACATCAGAGTTTTGAAAATTTGAAATAAATACTGAAAATGGCTTTGAAAAGGGGTTAAAATCAATAGTTGAAATTCAAAGATTTTTGAAAATAGAGTCTCAAGCGAACTGGACTCTGGGCTAGAGTCCTGGATTTTTAGGACTCTGAGATTTTGGGTTTTAAAAGCCAAATGAAGGAGTTTTTGAAAAGATTTTATCAAAAATGATGAAATAAGTTAGAAAATACTGTTAGGGTTAGACTCCTAACTCAATCAGGACTCTGAAATAGAGTCCTGAATTAACTTGACTCTACAAAATGACCTAATTTTTTAAAACAGATGGAAATAAGTGAAAAGGGAATAAAAACAGACTTCAAAACAGACTCCTGACTAGACTAGGACTCCGGGACAGAGTTCTGATCGGACTGAAACTCTAGATTTTTGGTATTTTTCTGAAAAACAAATGGAAGAACTTGTGAAAGCAGTGAAAACAATAATAACTATTGGAATAAAACAAAGTTCTTATTCAACTGAGACTCTAGGGACAGAGTCCTAATTGAACTAGGACTCTCAGATTTTTGGATTTTCTGAGAAAATAAATGAGAGAATTTTGAAAAACAGTTAAAAACAAGATGAAATCAAAGTTTTGGTTCAGAGTCCTGATTTGATTAGGACTCTGAGAAAGAGTCCTGATTCGATCAGAACTCTAAGAATTTTGGTTTTCTGATAAGCAAATGATGAAATTTAAGCAAAGCTTTTTGAAAACTAGTGAAAATGAAGTGAGAAAATCAATTTTGGATAGAGTCCTACTTCGATCAGGACTCTGGGGTAGAGTCTTGATTTGATCAGGACTCTGAGATAAAACCTCAGAATTTTGAATTTCTTTGATAAAAGTGTAACAAATTTGATAAATGAAAAGATTTTTGAAAGATTTTCTCAAAATTGAAATCAGGATCAGAGTCCTGATCCAACTAGGACTCTCTGAACAGAGTCCTGTTTTGACTAAAACTCTAAGTTTCTGACTCTTTTTGAAAGATTTTGAAAGATTTGATTGAAATAAATAAAATAGCTATAAAAGATTAGAGTCCCAATCCAATTGAAACTCTAAAGAAGAGTCCTGATCTGATTGGACTCTTGAAGAAGAGTCCTGATCCAACTAGGACTCTAACATTTTGGCCAAAATAGAAGATTTTAAAAAGTTTTCTCCGAAAATAGGTAAAAAGGTAGTGAAAAGTAGAGTTCTGATCCGACTGGACTTAGGAAAAAGAGTCCTGATCCAACTAGGACTCTTAAATTTTTGGAGATTTTTGACAAGTAAAGGAATCCAGAAGCGACACCACCTAAATGGGTCTCATCTGAGAATTGAAATTTGCATTTAAAATGAATCCAGATTGTTTTCTGAGAAAATATTTCGAAATATGAGGTCTTGGGGTTAGAAAATGATAGAATGTTGAATAAAAACCCAGGTTTTGAAATTGATTTTGAAAGAAAGCTTTAAAACTCAAATCTGGATTGAATGTTTTGAAAACAGGAGTGCTGGATCTCGAAAATGAGATGGGATGACATGTAATGACATGCAATGCGATGAAATGATATACATAATTGTATGCAGTGATATGCAATTACATATGAAATGGACAAACACTGGATGAGGGTGAAAATTTGGGGTGTTTACACATTCCTTCCCAAGTAGTAATACGAACCGTCTCAAGAGATTTTAGCCAGTGCTTGGCTTTATCTTTGAGAGAGAACGGAAACAAAGTCAACCTCATAGCGTCATCTCCAAAGTTATTGATTCGCACTGTTGAGCAAATCTCAAGGAATTCGTTGAGATGACGATATGGGTCCTCATTGCTAAGGCCATAAAACGAAGGTAACATTTGAATCACACTGGCCTTAATCTCAAAATGGCTCGCTCCTACATCAGGTCTCGTGATGCAAGAGGCGGGAGTATACGTATTTGGCATGAAGTACTCCCTTAAAAGAAGAATCAAATAATAATCGTCAGCCATTGCGTACACCTTGGAGTAGACCGGTGTAGCACACGTCCTAATTTGGGTTTTCTACCTAACTAACGCACTAAGCGGCCAAACCATGCAAACCACAAAGCGAGTAGACTAAAAACAGCAAAAACTAAAAAAAACACCACGCAGTTACACATAACAGAGATTATGCAAAAGAAATATGAAATCTATGTGTACGGTACCAAACGTACACAGTCACCTCTAAGGGGATCCTAGTAGGTAGGTTGTGCAGAAAAGTAAGCTCGTCTCTAAGATATGCACATACGTGGTTCTAAACCTAAATGCAAACAAACACTAGGCAATAAAGTGAATACTAATATTACGCCATTCCCCGGCAACGGCGCCAAAAATTTGATGTCTTCTTTTAATTCGTTGTAATTTTGAAAAGATTTTTATATGTAAAACATGTGAAAACCAGACATCAAATAATAAAAACCGGTTCTCACTAGTGGATGAGACCGGGTCGAACTCAGGGAACGATAATATTTCGTATTCAAACACACAATTCTAAACTATTCTTTATTGCC
The DNA here is from genome assembly GCF_984573655.1 of Nuphar pumila. NCBI lineage: Eukaryota > Viridiplantae > Streptophyta > Magnoliopsida > Nymphaeales > Nymphaeaceae > Nuphar > Nuphar pumila. The sequence continues at coordinate 60,956,808 of NC_143254.1, forward strand.
GAATTATTAAAATGTAAAATGTTCAAGAAAGGTAAAAACAACTAACTATTACAACAAATGAATACCCTTCGCAGAGGGCGTAAAATGCAATATTTACAAACCCAGAATTAAATTCCTAATTCTAAACTGAAAAGTAAAAATCTTCTATCTTCGTACTTCGTGTCACATATGCGCTTCAACTCCACTCCTGTGCTATCCTGCACAAATCAAATGAACACGAGCAATACCAGATATAGAAGTAAAAACAATATTAAACTAGCTAAATGCTAAGAACACTGAAATATAGCATCAAAAGAAACTAATGACCATTAAAACTATATTAAACTAATGCTAATTAACTAAGTAATGCTAAAACTAAGAGTAATATAAAAGACAACTAAGCAATTTTCACAAAACAGAGAATTCAATTAACTGACCGAATTAACAACACAGACAATTCAATTAACAACTGACACCTAGGTAACACAGGAAAATGCAATATCAAAAATACAGAAACTTAACGATATACTAAAAAAAATGTAAATGAATTGAAATGTATTAAAAAAACAGACGATGCATGTAATGAAAGACAAGAAGTTCAATAAAATGAAAAACAAATAGACATTCTTGAAGAACAAACTGCAATTAAAAAAAACTATAAAGAAAATGAGTATCAATTCAACTAAACAGGAAAAAAATTTGAAAAACTAAAACAGAATTAGAAATGAAAGATACAGGGATTAATTAAAAAAACAAAATGGGTAAATGACTGAATTAAAAAAAACAGAAACTACATGTATAACAAGATAGGAACTTAGCAAATGAATGACAGAAAAAAATGTTCAGAAAAAGAAAGGAATGAAACGAATGCTTAACTAAAAAAACATGAAATGAAATTATAAGAAAAACAGGAAAATTAAACTAAAAAAACAGGAATTGTAAAACTAAACCAACAGCAATTTGAATGAAAGAAAAGAAAACAGGAAAATACCAAAAAATTAAAAACAAGAAATTAGAACCTATTCAACAAAACAGAAATTCAGAGTTAAAAACATGGAATTACTACATAATCAAAACAGAATTTACTGAACTAAAACTAAAAACATGAATCAGAAATGGAAGAAACAGGAATTCAGAATAAACAAAATCAAAACAAGTAACTACAGAATACAGAAAATTAGCAAAACAAGAACATGTAATCCGATGAATGCACAACTAAAACAAGAATTGATGAAAATAGTAAATACGATATCAACTAATGCAAAAGAGGGAAATCAATGAGTGAAAAACAAACAACTAATTAACAAACATGAATTGATTTTTGAAATGAAAACAAACAAGATATTGCTGAAATAAAAAAAAAACAGGAAATGAAATAAAAACTTAGAAAACTTACATGTTAACAAACAAATTAACAAAATTACTAAAGAAATCTAAAGAAAGAATCGACTAAATAGCAGATCGGACGATGAACATAGAAAAAAATGAAATAGCAACTATGTATTTTTTCTTTCTTTTCGTTTTTTCAGAAATAACAAAACATAGAGTGAAAAGATAAAGAAAAAAAAACAAGGAAACGAATGCGAATTACATTTTTTCGATTTTCTGAAACAAGACACAGCAAATTGAAGAGACAACGAAAAAGAAGAAGAAGAAGAAGAAGAGGTGCAGACCTTACAGTGAACAGAGGGGTTAGAAAAGAGGTGGTCATCCACCATCCACGCCGTCGCCGGATTGAGGATCCATCACCACCGCCGGCTGGAAGAGACAGAGAAATAGGGAGAAGGGGAAGAAAGAGGTAAGAAACCACCGACAGTGGTGGAGAAGGTGAGAAGAGAGGGAAGAGAGGGAAAGAGGGGAAAGGAGCAAGGCTTTAGCGTAAATGGGTGAAGACCCTTTATTTTCTTCGATTTTCAGCTTTTAAAAAAAACCAAACCGGCTTGAACCGGTTTGTAACAGATTTTTTTTTAGTTTTCAAAAATCACAAACCGTGTAAACCGGTTTGTTAGAAAATTTTCAAAAGTTAAAAACTTTTAAAACAAAACTTATTTATTTACAAAGAAACTCATTTGAAAAAAAATTAAAACTACTCTAACTATTTATATTTATATTTATATTTATATTTAATTTTTTTCTTTTCTAAAAAAAACAAACAACTAAAATGATTTTATTAACAATATAAAACTATTTTTCTCCATTTTTTTATTTTTATTTTTATTGAAAACTAAAACTAAACTATTATGTTAATATCAAACATTAAAATATGTACTAAAATATACAAATAAAGCTATTTTTCATACATTTTCTGTTTTGAAATCATTTTAGCTCATTTAACGAAAACTAGCATAAACTTGGGTTTTTAAAATGTTTTTTCATAAAATCATGCATATTTTAATGTTAATTCCCTTAAAATATATGCATGATCACATCGGGTTGAAAGGTGTTGGTAATCTCTCTCGTATTAACGTCCCTCACCCCGTCTTAGTGAATGGAACTGACTAGGCTAAAGTCACCCCTGTATGTAAAACATGTCCTGTGTCATGGTCCTGATCTGATAATGTCTGCCTGTGTCATATCAACAGGGCTAAGAAGTGATAACTTAAATGGTGTGTGCATTAATTTGGCATCGCATGCATTATCTAATTAAGAAAATGTAACTAAAGATAAGAAAATATGCATGCATTGAAAGAGCTTCTGCATATGGTAAGTCATTCATATTATCTGTTCATGCATGGTGTATTTTAAATGTATGGATTTAAGTTTTTCTGTTATATATGAAAATTCTAAACATGCATGAGTTGTTGTATGATTGTTTAAGTTAAATTAAATGTTAAACCATAAAATTTCTATTGAAATCTTTGTCTTGTTATTCTGTCTTACAAGTTTAGCATATTTACTCTAATGAGACATGTTGTCTGACCCTATATGGTATAATATTTTTCAGATAATGAGTAGGTACTTACGTGCGAAGGCGAAAGGTTGCGACGGGGACTGAGCCTACCTTTCTTCTGCTTCATGAATTATGAACTTTGATTTTTACTTTAATTCAATTCAAGGACAAATGTGATTAATTTGGATATTTGTGAAACCTAAATATTATTTCATGCATAGTTAATTAGTTGTTAAAGTTTAAATTCTATAATTGTATGGTTGCAAGCATTTATCTGAAGTAACACGCCAAGTTTTATGCCCAATGTGTTTTTCCGCTGTTAACTGCTAAAAGATTTAAATGTATTTCAAAAAAAAAAATTCCACCAATTTTGGGTTATAAAAATTGGGGTGCTACATTATTCCTATGCTTTCCGTGCAGTCTAGAGGGAATTGCAACAAGATGGTATGCTGATCATATCAACCTGATTGAACTGCGAGACTTTGACAAAGTCATCAACCTGTTCATCGAAAGGTTTTTCTTCAATACTGAGGCTCCGCCTACCCTCAACCACCTATTCAATCTGAAGCAAAATGGAAATGAGAAGTCAAAAGATTTCATTCATAGATGGAGATCCACTTGCAACAGGATGAAAACCCTATATCAGAGGGGCATGCACTCTCAATAATTTTGAACAATTTCTCTCAACCTCTGAAGGGTCTGATCTCCACTTCTCCGTCTAAATCCTTAATCAAATTAATCGAGCGAGTGGAATGGCTCAAAATGGGGCTAGAGAACGGAACCTACCATGGCATCACCTTGACAAGAAGCAGTCAGGATATGAAAAAGAGAACCAACTTCGCCTTTTCCACCAATTCTTCCAACAACAAAGGCGGCAAAAACAAAAGGGGTGGCAGAAAGAACCACACCAGCATATTGGGCATAGATGATTGCTCTGGTCAAAAGAATGGGATCAACAGGCAGAATGGCAGCCCTCCCTTGAGCATCCAGTTAGAATCAAAGCCCCAAGGGAAACCAAAGCACGACGGTTGGGGATACGACCGTGAATATACCCCCTTAGAGCAATCACTTGAGGAAGTTCTTGAGTATATGACAGCAAAGGAGATGGTTAAACTTCTCAAGGTAGCAGATCCGCCTTTGACTATGGGAAGGTTCAAGGATCAGTTCTGCAAATTCCATTGGGCGATGGGTCATGACATCGAGCACTGCTTTGTTTTCAAAAACATCGTCCAAGACTGCATTGATAAAAAACTGCTGGTGGAAGATCAAGAAGAAGAGTAGCTACCCATCCTGGCCTAGCTTCCTCGAACCATGCCAATATTTTTCTGCTTTCTCTCTTTTCAGCCACCTTATAGGGACAACTCAGTCCCAGTCTTTTGTGACCTTTGGTCAACAAACTTGTAAATATTTCAGTCATTGTTTCCTATCAATGAAATGTCAATTTTCTTCGTATCTTTTGATATCAAATACTTCTCTCATTTGCCACAATGGGGCATTTATTTTTGAAAATTTGTATTTTTCCTATTCTTTTCAAAATAAGGGACAATCCTAAAACATCATTCATGAGAGAAATGATATTACCTATGAGGGATTTTCAAAATCATAAAAATCTTTAGAATTTGTGCAAAATCTTCATCATGATCACCAAAAAGTTCAATATTTTGGTCCAATCTTTTTCAAAATTAACCATCATGTTGATTTTCCTTTCCAAAATGGGTTTTAAACCATTATCTTCAAAATCAACCCTCATGATGATCTCTCATGATGATTCCCCTTTTCAAAGATCAGCTCTCGCGCTAATCATTCTTCTCGTGGTTGATTTTCTTCTCAAAATGATTTCTCAATTGACTTTTAAAAACATTTTCCTTTCAAAGATCCCACATGCAGGCAGGATCAAATAAATTTTCTTTTCTTGTCTCAATTTTCATCAATTTTCATTAATCTTTTGTCAATCTTGTCAATTTTTCATCTTTTTTTATCAATTTTATTGATTTTTTATCAAATTTATTTTGGTCAATTCTATTCTTTCACATACCCTTTCAGGATAAGGGATAAACCTGATGAATCTTTCCTATGAGGTATTTTTTTTCCTTCTTATTCCCCCTCAGGTTAAGGGATAAACTTGACTCTCATTGTCCGAGGTGTTTCTATTCAGGATAAGGGATAATCCTGAGACCTCTCGTAGGAGCAATAATGCTACCTATGAGAATTCTTCTTTTGCAAAACAAGTTTTATCAATCTTCATTTGATTTTTCTAAATTTATATCATTTTTTCTTTATTAAATTCTCCTTGAATTCTATTTCTTTTCCCCTTTCAGGTTAAGGGATAAACCTGAACCTTGACATTCGAGGTATTCTTTCTCAGGACAAGGGATAATCCTGAGAACACTCATAAGAGCAATAATGCTACTCGTGAGAATTCTTTTTACAAAATAAATTTTCATAAATTTTCTCACATTTTCTCCATTTTTGTCAATCTTTCATTAAATTCTATCTCCTTTTATCTTCTCAAATTTTATTCTTTCTTTTCCCCGTTCAGGACAAAGGTTTAATCCTGAAAACTGGACCACAAACAACTAACTGTGTTGGTCCATCTAAATCCTAGATCATAAATCATAAATCATAAATCATAAATCTTGTCATATCCCTTCTGAATTCAAGTCTCAAGTATATCCTCAAAAATCTCCCTCCTTCCTTTCAAGTTGAGGGACAAAACTGATCCTCGACCTTCGAGGTATTCTATTCCCTTTCAGGTTAAGGGATAAACCTGAATCATTGTTTTTCATATCCTAAATTTTCATCAAATGTCTATCAATTTCATCAATGTCTACCATTGTCAAAACTTCGGGTTATAATTTCATCAATATCTTTCGTGTTTCAAGCCTTCGGGTTACAAGTTCAGCAAAATCTATCATTTCCAAGCCTTCGGGTTACAATTTCATCAATATCTGTCATTTTCAAACCTTCGGGTCACAACTCTATCAATGTCAAATCATTTTTACCATTCCAAAATCCTGCTTTCAAGCTGGTCGGTCAAACAAATCCTACTTTCGAGCTGGTCGGTCAAACAAATCCTGCTTTCGAGCTGGTACTTCCATTCAAATCTTGCTTTCGAGCTGGTCGGTCAAACAAATCCTGCTTTCGAGTTGGTCGGTCAAACAAATCCTGCTTTTGAGCTGGTCGAATAAACAAAATCCTGCTTTCAAGCTGGTACTTCCAAAATCCTGCTTTCGAGCTGGTCGGTCAATCAAAATCTTGCTTTCAAGCTGGTCGGTCAAACAAATCCTGCTTTCGAGCTGATTAGTCAAACAAATCCTGCTTTTGAGCAGGTCGGTCAAAAAAATCCTGCTTTCGAGCTGCTACTTCTATCAAAATCCTGCTTTCGAGCCGGTACTTCCATCAAATCCTGCTTTTGAGCTGATACTTCTATCCAAAATCCTGCTTTCGAGCTGGTCGGTCAAACAAATCCTGTTTTCGAGCTGGTCGGTCAAACAAATCATGCTTTTGAGCTGGTCGAACAAACAAAATCCTGCTTTCGAGCTGGTACTTCCAAAATCCTCCTTTCGAGTTGGTCGGTCAATCAAAATCCTGCTTTCGAGCTAGTCGGTCAAACAAATTATGCTTTCGAGCTGGTCGGTCAAACAAATCCTGCTTTCGAGCAAGTCGGTCAAAAAAATCCTGCTTTCGAGCTGGTACTTCTATGAAAATCCTGCTCTTGAGCTGGTACTTCCATCAAATCCTGCTTTTAAGCTAGTACTTCCATCCAAAATCCTGCTTTCGACCTAGAACTTCCATCCAAAATCATGTTTTCGAGCTCGTCGGTCAATCAAAATCCTGCTTTCGAGCTGATACTTCAAAAAAAAATCCTGCTTTCGAGCTGATACTTCCATCAAAATCCTGCTTTCAAGCTGGTACTTCCATCCAAATCCTGCTTTTGAGCTGGTACTTCCAAAAAATCCTGCTTTCGAGCTGGTCGGTCAAACAAATCCTGCTTTCGAGCTGGTACTTCCAAAATCCTCCTTTCGAGTTGGTCGGTCAATCAAAATCCTGCTTTCGAGCTAGTCGGTCAAACAAATTCTGCTTTCGAGCTGGTCGGTCAAACAAATCCTGCTTTCGAGCAAGTCGGTCAAAAAAATCCTGCTTTCGAGCTGGTACTTCTATGAAAATCCTGCTCTCGAGCTGGTACTTCCATCAAATCCTGCTTTTAAGCTAGTACTTCCATCCAAAATCCTGCTTTCGACCTAGAACTTCCATCCAAAATCATGTTTTCGAGCTTGTCGGTCAATCAAAATCCTGCTTTCGAGCTGGTACTTCCAAAAAAAATCCTGCTTTCGAGTTGATACTTCCATCAAAATCCTGCTTTCAAGCTGGTACTTCCATCCAAATCCTGCTTTTGAGTTGGTACTTCCAAAAAATCCTGCTTTTTGAGCTGGTTGGTCAAAACAAAAATCTAAATATTTCTTCCCAATTTCAACTCAAGGTTTCATCAAAATCTATATTGAGTAATTATTTCATATAGAATTCATGAAAACTTTGCCAATTTGCTTAAAATATTGTTGATTCCAATATCCTTACTACACAAAAGAATCACTTTAGATTACCTCTAGTATTCCCTCCAAAAAGGTGAAACTCTTTGCGAAAAAGGGATAAAATTCAAATTTTTTCTCTGTTGATCAACCAAAAGGATGAAAGAAATATCCTCGGTATAATTAGCAAAAGAAATATTCAATAATGTTGAAAAGTCAGAAGCGAATTGATATTGATCATGGCCATGGCACATGTTTAAAGACAACTTCCTGACAATTAGGCAGTAGAAATATCATGAGCGGTAAAAAGAATCTACTCAACCCATATCTCCTTATCCATTTAAGCCGCAATCAAATATCCGCAAAAGGGATCTCACAATTGTCGTCAAGATGAAGACGAATATGCCAGCTAGACCCCCGGGGCCAAAGAAGATTTGGATCATCTCTGAGATGAAGGAGTATGTGAAGGATCCTTCTAGGGAAAGTTCAGATCACCGTGGAGATAAAGGCGAATGTGATGAACCTACCAACAAACCCCAAAAGATATTTGATTTCTGCTCTCATCTAAAGACCTTTTGAGCCAATATCATTAATAGAATTCCTGAGGTAAAAGAAGGATCGGAACATCTTCAAGATAAAGAAGTTTGTGACATATCCTTCCCAAAAATTAAGAGAGAAAAGTCAGGACATCTCCAAACTAAAGGATGATGTAAAAGCCCGAAAAGCCCAATGACTCAAAAGGAGTGCAAAAGAACATAATAGGAAAAACACCCAGATATCAAACTGCCAAAGTTGCCAGGAGTCATCTTTTTTCATGCAAAATTCTTTTATCAATATCTTTTTCCTACTTGCTTTTATGAAATTAAGAATATTTTTTCTCTTCTCATATCAAGGAAATGGATAGCTTCCTTGAAGAAAATCATCAGCGCTAAAATTTTGAATTTGACTCTTAAAACCGAGGAGTTAACCTCGTTGGAGGAAATACTCTACATAAAAGAGGGAATGTATTTTGCACATACGTGCACATTTTCAAGCATTTCAATCAACTACAATTTTATCTTATTGGCAAAATTTTCTGGATATTCCAAGAATGAAATAAAAATCCAATATCCATTTTGATGCAACATAGCGTTGTTTATATCTTCCAGAAGAGTTTCCTCATTTAGCTGAAGTATCTCTTTCTGTCTCATCACGGTTTCTCCATTTGGGAATTCCGAATGGTCGTACCCACTCAGGTTAAGGGTCAAAACCTATATTTTTTGTGAGAGGTCATGAATTTCAAAAGCTATTTCAGTCTCAGCAATGAGACGCCCAAAATCATCCCTTTTTCCAAGCCTTAGGGAACCCCATCTTTTCTCCTTTCGCAAACCCCTTTCGGATTTGTTTGTCCAAACTCCGAAGGTCCCATCATGGTTTCTTCGTTCGAGGATTCCATTTGTTCGTCCCCTTCAGGTTAAGGGTTAAGCCTGAACCTCATGCTTGAGGTATCTTCCTTTTTCTGGTTTGGGATAAACCTGAGTCTCGTTTCGACGAGATTCCTCATTTTTAATGAGGTGTTTCCTTCCAGTCCGATCATGGTTCTTCCCATCGAAGAATCCATGCTCTGTACATCCATTCAGGAAAGGATCGTACTTGAGCTTCATCTCACAAGGCATTTTCTAAAAAATGTCCCATCAAGGTCCTCATATATCCTTTTCCCCATCCAAATTATCTTGATCTATCTTTGTAAGACCCGCAATTTTTCAGAAAATATCTGAATAAATTCATTAGGCATTTACCGGTAAAAATAGCATTTTTTCTCAGAATGCGAAATGAATCAATTCCTGCGAGCCAGTTATACTTAAGACATTCGTCGCTTTGCGAATATATGCTCAAACACTCTGGAAGCCATAACTTCCTACCTAAACGAAATCAAAGGATTCCTGCGAGCCAACTTTCTTAGTTATGTCAATACGAAGGGAATGGCGTACTCAAAATTTTTTGGAAAAAAATCGCCGAAAACCCGAAATTCTTGCGGGACCCACGAAAATATTGGTGGGACCCACAGAAATATTCCTCAGAAAATATCTGGTGGGACCAACAAAAATATCCCATGGAAATATCCAAGTGGGCTTCACTCCAAGGAACCTCTTGGAATTTCCGGAATAGCCAAGGGTAAAAAGGAGATTCTGAAACTTGGGGCCCAAGTTTCAGAATCTATAAATAAAGGCCCTCCCCTTTAGAAAAAATCGTCCCCCCCTTTCTAGCCTCCTCTTTCTCTCTCCTACTTTCTAAAACCTCCCATACCTAGCCCAGTAGGTCTGAGCCTGCCTGACTTAGCCTGAGCCTGCCTGATCTGGTCTGAGCCTGGCGGAAATGGTCCTAACCCACCTGACCTAGGTCTGAACCTACCTGACCTAAGTCTGAACCCAGTTGACTTGACTTGAACCTGCTTTGGTTTAAAGTCAAAGTCCAAGTCCTTTTTCGTCTGAAGTCTGGAGTTGATCATTTTTCGAAGTCGAGCCTCGTTCGAAGCGTTTGAAGCAATCAGAGTCGTTTCTTCCTCAAATTGAAGTAAGTTCGCTTCATTAATCTCTCTCTCTCAAGTATTTGATTGTTTGTATATAGCATATACTTTCTGAAGTAGTATCTTGCTTTAGTTCTTGGTTGAGCCCTCTAGGACGCTTCAGTGTTCACGCGCTCGCCTCGTAACTATTGTCAGATATATATGTTTGAATGCACAGTATATGCGTTCTTCAAAATAGTATCTCGCCCTAGTTCTTGGTTGAGCCCTCTAGGACACTTCGGTGTTCACTCGCTCGCCTCGTAACTATCGTTGGATACAGATCTAGGTGTATATCTGCTAATTCTGCCGATGCGTCTTATATCGCACAGGCTATGTAATTTACCTTTGCCGTCGCGTCGTATGATGCCAAGGCTCTCTGTTTTCTATACTTCCGATTACTGCACTTCCGATTATGCATTTACTTACGCCGTCGCGTTGAACGATGCCAAGGCTCTTGTTTTGTTATATATGTAGAATATTTCATTCAGTTACACACCCTGAACAATAGTATATGCATTTCCTTTACGCCACCGTTGTATAAAGCACAGGCTTCTGCTTATACTACATATAAAGCCAAGGCGCGTAAATGAGCGTTCAAATGGAGATCAAACTCTAAATCGCCAATGCGATTCCCTTACCGCTCCTCGTTCAAGATTCTGCTTGACGAATGAAGCCCCTATTGGAAAGGCTTCGGTTTTTGGCAAAATGCACTTTACGTAAAGACTAAATCAATTACGTATGGCCAGGCTATGGCCCAGAGTTCCTGCAACCTTGATGGATGCAAAGTACGCACAACGGTGCGCATCCATTTCCCGTGTTAAGCGTTGCGATTTCCCGCCAAAGAGGGGAGATGCCGCTGAAATGGATAAAAGAAACGCACACTTTCTCCGTTAAAGAGAGGAAGTGCTGCTGAAATTCCTGAAGGAGCTAAGAGTAGCTCAGAAAGAATGTAGCAGGATACTCTAACATATAGCAGAGTGCTACCCAGTTCATGGAATGCCTTCTACAACGTAGAAGGGTTCGTCACCCCACTACCGGTAGAGCTGAGGAGGTGCAGACTGAATGGTTGGCAAAAGAGCTGCCAGAACCAGTTAAGTGGCACAACGATGCCGTTTGTTGGAACGATGTCAAAATGACTCATCTCCCTGACACCTGCAAGGGCACCATACTTGTAAGAGCCGTTGCATCAAGGTAGTGGTAGCGCCTTGACGAGGTCCAGAGCTCGTTGCGTAAAAATACGCCGAGTAGCCGATCCGTAGAGATTGAGTCATGTGCATGCTCATTGAGAATTATCAGACAACCAGACTCGTAAGGGCCGCTGAGCTGGAGTGTGTTGTTTCCACCGAAAGAGGTGAAGTGCTCATCAAGGCCGAAGTGCCGAGAGCAGAGTTAAGCATGCATATGAATAAAACCTTTGTTCCACGGTGAAAACCGTGTGGTTGATTGGGGTCGGGTACATACTTATCAAAGGCTGCCCTATAGGCATGCAATGTTCGTCAAGTAATTGTAAGACCGGCAGGCCCCTTTCAGAATTTCTCACCGAGGAAGACGGTGATGGCGCAGCCTTGAGTGACATATATTTCACCCGAACCTGATAGAGTTCATTGATGGCCTCCGTCACTCAGAGGTATGGAGGTCGTGGTTATCCTTAAATATCTAAGGATTGAACCCAACTACTGCAGTAGCAGAATTCATTCGGATACCTAGTAAGGATCTCTTCTGGTATGTTGTACCGTCCTACTAGGGAGATGGGGTGAACAGGCCTCTGGGGTATCTAAAATACATAGAATAATCAACCCCCAGATCGTCGTGTTGTCGCCCAGATATGAGTCCCCTAAGCCCAGGGGGAGGTGCAATTATCGAAACAAAGCATTATCTTAGGTACAACAATACTTTGAATGTATGCGTGTATGGACGTTGTTGAGTCAGTTCTGCATAACCTTTGTAAAGGTGTCATGGTCGGTATACTACTGGACTGATTTGGAAAGAATCTCATTGATATCCGTACGACTAAGCGAAGCTCGGAGAGTTGTCCTTAGATTCGTAGGATACGGATGTGCCAAGCATAAAGGCTTGAGCTAGACATCCATTCGTGACCCTGAAGAGGTCAAAGCTAAGTCGTAAAGACTTAAGCGATTATTCCAACTCACAGCCCTGAAGAGGCTTATGCGAAGTCATGATGACTTGCATGGATGTTCAACTCATAGCCCTGAGAGGCTCTTGCGATATACGCTAAGTCTTGGAGGCTTGAGCGTCGCTATTACAAACTGCGACCCTGAGTGGTCATTATTTGTACTTGAGTTGAATGGATGTATGACTGCTTGCTTACCAGACCATCAGTGGTTCTGACCCCGTGTTATGGGGATTTCAGGTGTTGAACCTGCGTTGCAATATGCGGAGCAAGGCGTCATCGAGTTCCAGGGTTTCTCTAGACAGAGTTGTACTGCTTCTTAAACCTATACTGCTTTTCCAAGTAGTAATGTTGTAATAAACATGTGGTTTTCGGTAAATGGAACACTTTGGTGGTCAATGAGTTGCTTGGCCACATACCTGCAACGTGCTCAGAGTTTTCTAAAACTGATGACTCATTATCGTCTGATTCCGCTGCAAAGAAAAAAAAATCACAAAAATTTTAACTTAGCTTTGTTTTGAAAATTCGGGGCGTTACAGAATTGGTATCAGAGCAAGAGTCTGAGAAACCTGGTTGGAGATCCGTCTTGTCCACCATATCGCACTGTAAGTATATTTATACTTCTTGTTCTGATCTGGGTGCATCTTTGTATAGATGGCAACTCACGACTCTCAATGATACTGCTATCGTTGCGGGATCATGCACGATGAGTGGGTATGCCCATATGAGGTCCAAGACTGCCAGTATTATGGCGAAGAAGGGCATTCCACCAACGAATGCCAAATGAAACATACCGCCGATATGGGTCGGCGGGGATCGCTTGGTCTTAGGGATGAGACCTCGCGTGTTAGTGGGCCACTTTACTCTAGTAGAGGGAGTAGCCGTACCCCAGCAACTTCTGATGAACTACCGTCTCTGGTAGGATTTGACTTGAACTTCCTAGAGGGATTCAGTCAATCGCAAGGCTATCAACAGGCATCATGTACGCCTAGCTTGCACAGTCGGGATGTGGGATGCAAAAACTCCTTCTATAATCCCATTATGATTTCAGAATCCTCAAATCATAGTGCTATTATATGGAGGAACCGGCTTCACGAACGCCGAGTCTAAATGGCCAGGAAGAGGGATACAACCCCTATCATCCCGTTATGGTCTCGGATTCCCCGAGCCATGATGCCACTGAGTGGGCAAGTGGACCGACATCACTGATCTACCCACAAGATTCGCTTGAGAGTGCGGAAGTGCCACCCAAGCCAAAACTAGTAGTGCCTGCACCAAGGCAATGTGGAAGTAAACGATACTTCGGGTTGTTTGGGTCAAGAAAGAAATCTAGTTCCTAGAAGAGACTGGTAGTGTTTTGGAGTCAATAGACTCATGTACATAGTTTTTCAACGCTAAAAGTCTGCCAGTGCGGCATGACATTTTGTTTAAGGCGATGCTTGTGTAAATGTGATGTATATTAAGTAAATAAAGCTTTGCTTCGATATATACATTGAGAAACTAAAACACATTGCTTGTATGTGATAGATAAATGGCTCCTATGACGAGGAGAACCATGCCGAGCGAGGAGTCCCATACTCAAGGATTCCTGCTGGAAACGCTCAACAACCTGGTTACCGCCATTCGTGAAACAAGGCCAGAACCAGTCGCACCACGAAACGAGCATCTGGGAGGAGTGACTTATGAGAAGTTCCTCAAACTTGACCCGCCAGTTTTCATTGGCAGAGCCGATCCGGAGCTCGCAGAGAGTTGGATCGAAGAGACAGAACATGCCTTCTTGGTACTGGGAGTACCAGAAGAAAAGAAGACCAACTTTGGCACGTACAGGCTGAAAGACAACGCACGAAAGTGGTGGGATACCACTAAGATTATCCAGTTCTCGAAAGTTGAAGTCATTCCTTGGACTGACTTCCGAAGAGCTTTCATGGATAATTACTTTCCACTACACTCAAGAAACAAGAAGAAGATGGAGTTTTTGGAATTGGAGCAGGGTGGTATGAGTCTGATTGACTATACCACCAAATTTCAAAATCTTGAACGATACTGCTCCCGGTTATTTGAGACCGACCAAGAAAGGGCCGACAAGTATATCAACGGACTGCGAGAAGGGCTAAGGTCACGGGTTATCACCAGCATGCCCCAAACTTTTTAAACTGCTGTGGCAGCAACTTCAAAAATACAAGTGGATTGGGAGCGATCAAAAGTGATCATAGCAAAAAGGCCCGTAGTGGATGGTGGGAACAAAAAGAGAACGTTTCCAAGTGGACAGGGTTCACGACAACCCTTTCAAAAGAAAAGGTTCCAAAGTGGGAATGTTACTCAACAGGTCGTGAGGCCAAGGCAGAAAATGGCTCCAAACAATCTGCAGTCCAACCCAAACTGCCCAAAATGCCATGTAAATCACGCAAGAGGACCATGTCCACGTGACACAGGTGGATGCTTCTACTGTGGCAAAGTGGGCCACATTGCAAGACAGTGCAGGAAGAAGCTTGCTGATGAGCAAAGGAGGAATTCCGGATCTCCCGGACCCTCTCAAAAAATACCACAGCGAACACAAGTCCAACGACCCCCACCTAGAGTAGAACAAAGGCCTACTGCAGGTCGTGTATACGCTGTAACGACTGAAGAAGTCGAAATCGGTGACCTCATTGAAGGCATCGTTCCTGTTAATGGACATGCAACTTACGTCTTGTTTGATTGTGGTGCTACTCATACCTTTATCTCCGATGATTTTACCGAACAACTCAACGCTTCGGTACAACCGGTGGATAAAATGATCGAAATATACAACCCGTTGGGTTCACGCACCAAATGTATCCATTGCATCAAGAATTTGGATATAGATATAGCTGGGCAACACTTGCCTACCGATGCCATCCTAATCGATATGGTACAATACGATGTCATTCTGGGAATGAATTGGTTAGCCCAGAACCATGTCAGAATCTTATGCCGAGAGGACAGGGTGATTCTATCACGACCGGGGATGCCTAAGATAGAATACCGGATATCCAAGCCAGTTTCACAAAAGCGACTTATATCAGCTCTTAAGGTTCAGAAATACCTTAGGAAGGGTTGTGTAGCCTTCCTACTTAGCCTTTCAGCTGAAGGCTCAAATATTCAATCCCTTGAGAGTTTGGAAGTGGTTCGGGAGTTCTCCAAAGTGTTTCCTGAGGAATTGCCAGGACTTCCACCACTTCGTGAGGTTGAATTTGGAATTCAATCCTTACCTGAAACTGCACCAATATCCAAAGCCCCTTATCGAATGGCGCCAGCTGAACTCAGTGAGTTGAAGTGTCAGTTGGAGGAACTGATGGAACAAGGGTTCATCCGACCAAGTATGTCACCATGGGGAGCCCCGGTGCTATTTGTAAAGAAGAAGGATGGATCTCTTTGGTTATGCATCGATTATCGGATGCTTAACCAGGCAACCGTTAAAAATAAGTATTCGTTGCCTCGGATTGAGGACTTATTCGATCAGCTCAGAACAACAAGAGTGTTCTCCAAGATCGACCTCAGGTCTGAGTACCATCAGCTCAGAGTTAAGGAAGAGGATATACCTAAGACTGCCTTCAGAACGAGATATGGCCATTATGAGTTTGTAGTAATGCCCTTCGGACTTACTAATGCGCCTGCTGTCTTTATGGACCTGATGAACCGAGTGTTCAAGCCATACTTAGACACTTTTGTCATCGTCTTCATTGATGACATTCTCGTGTATTTAGAGAATGAGGAACAACACAAGGAGCACTTGAGAATCGTCTTGAAAACCCTTCAAGATAATCAGTTATATGCCAAGTTTTTAAAATGTGAATTCTGGCTAGACAGAGTAATGTTCCTTGGTCATGTGATCTCAAAAGATGGAATCGCAGTAGATCCTGCGAAGGTCGGAGCTGTGATAGACTGGAAGCAGCCAGAAAATATCACTAAGGTCCGCAGCTTCTTTGGACTTGCCGGGTATTATCGAAAGTTCATACAAGACTTCTCCTGAATCGTCGTACTGATGACAAAATTGTTGAAAAAGGGAGTCAAGTTCAAATGGACTAACCAATGTAAGGAGTGCTTTGAGGTTCTCAAACAGAGGCTTACCACTGCCCCTGTCCTTACCTTAACTGCTGGTCAGGAAGACTTCGTTGCTTATACCGATGCCTCGGGAACAGGTCTGGGTTGTGTGTTGATGCAGCATGGAAAAGTAATCGCCTATGCATCTCGTCAGTTAAGAATTCATGAGAAAAACTATCCAACCCACGATCTTGAGCTTGCCGCGGTAGTGTTCGCACTTAAAATATGGCGACACTACCTTTATGGAGAGAAATTTAAGGTCATGTCGGACCATAAAAGCTTAAAATACCTCTTTTCTCAAAAAAAACTTAATATGCGGCAACGGCGATGGCTGGAATTCCTCAAAGACTGTGAATTCACGCTTTCCTATCACCTTGGAAAGGCGAATGTTGTAGCAGATGCCCTTAGTCGCAAGACTGTTGGCACTCTGGCCAGCCTCACCGGACAATGGAAGCTGATGGAGGATTTCGTCAGTTGGAAGCCATTCCTAGCTGATCCAGGAAAGATTCGATTGTCATGCCTGACGATCCATATCGAGATCCTCGATCGCATCGTAGCCGAACAATTCAAGGATCCCCAGTACTTGGAATTGAAAGCTCATGCTGAAAAAGATGACACTTTCTTCCATTTGAAAGAAGATGGAAGAATATGGATGGAAGAAAGGATTTGGGTTCCAAATAACCCTGAGCTAAGACAGGAAGTACTCCAGAAGGCTCATAGTAGCAAGTACACTATCCACCCTGGAGGTACAAAAATGTTTCGGGACTTGCAGCGAAAGTACTGGTGGAGGGGTATGAAGCGTGATGTGGCTACGTTTGTCTCTAAATGTTTGATCTTCCAGCAAGTAAAGATCGAGCATCAGCGCCCTGGTGGAAAGATGCAACGGATCGAGATTCCGGAATGGAAATGGAAAGGCATTACGATGGATTTCATCGTTGGATTGCCTCGATCCAAGAGACAACATGATTCAATATGGGTGATCATGGACAGACTCGCCAAATCTGCTCACTTCCAGCCAATCAACACTCGATATTCAACTGAACGATTGGCGGAAATCTACATTCGAGAAATCGTCAGACTCCATGGAGTGCCGATATCGATCATATCTGATCGTGACCCGAAGTTCACCTCTCACTTTTAGGAACAACTTCAAAGAGCCCTGGGGACGAAACTCAAGTTTAGTACAGCTTTCCATCCCCAAACAGATGGGCAATCAGAACGAACCATACAGACTCTTGAAGATATGCTAAGAGCCTGTATGCTGGAATGGAAGGGTGATTGAGATTCCCACCTAGCGTTGGCTGAATTTGCTTATAATAATAGCCACCACGCTAGTATTGGGATGGCACCGTATGAAGCCTTGTACGGGCGACCCTGTCGATCACCAATCCATTGGGGTGAAGTGGGTGAGCGAACCTTGGACTCGCCCACTGTGTTGCAGCATTACACTGAGCAGGTTCATATGATCAGAAAGAAGCTACTGACTGCTCAGAGTCGACAGAAGTGCTACGCCGATCGACGGCGTAGGGAGCTCACTTTTGCGGTTGGAGATAAGGTTTTTATCAAGGTCTCTCCAACCAAGAGTGTTTTTCGTTTTGGAAAGAAGGGGAAGATTAGCCCCAGATTCGACGGTCCCTTCGAAGTTTTGAACCGAATTAGAGAGACTGCCCACCGAGTAGCATTGCCACCGCAATACGCGCAAATACATGATGTATTTCACATGTCAAAGCTTAGGAAGTACGTTCATGATCCTTCTCACGTCATTCAACATGAAGACATTGACATCCGGGAAGATATGACTGTGGAAGAAAGGCCAGTAGAGATCATGGACCGACGGGAGCAAGTGCTAAGAACGAAGGTCATTCCACTTGTTAAAGTGAGGTGGCAGCATCATGGAATCAATGATTGTACTTGGGAGCCCGAATCTGATATGCGGGATAAGTATCCTGAACTCTTCACTTTGTACTCTTAACTGAATTTCGCGGACGAAATTCCTTTAAGGGGGTAATGATGTAAGACCCGCAATTTTTCAGAAAATATCTGAATAAATTCATGAGGTATTTACCGGTAAAAATAGCATTTTTCTCAGAATGCGAAACGAATCAATTCCTGCGAGCCAGTTATACTTAAGATATTCGTCGCTTTGCGAATATATGCTCAAACACTCTAGAAGCCATAACTTCCTACCTGAACGAAATCAAAGGATTCCTGCAAGGCAACTTTCTTAGTTACGTCAATACGAAGGGAATGGCGTACTCAGAATTTTTTGGAAAAAAATCGCTGAAAACCCGAAATTCTTGCGGGACCCACAAAAATATTGGTGGGACCCACAGAAATATTCCTCAGAAAATATTTGGTGGGACCCACAAAATTATCCCATGGAAATATCCAAGTGGGCCCCACTCCAAGGAACCTCTTGGAATTTCCGGAATAGCCAAGGGTAAAAAGGAGATTCTGAAACTTGGGGTCCAAGTTTCAGAATCTATAAATAAAGGCCCTCCCCTTTAGAAAAAATCGTCCCCCCCCTTTCTAGCCTCCTCTTTCTCTCTCCTACTTTCTAAAACCTCCCCTACCTAGCCCAGTAGGTCTGAGCCTGCCTGATCTGGTCTTAGCCTGCCTGATCTGGTGATGTCTTCTTTTAAATCGTTGTAATTTTTGAAAAGATTTTTATATGAAAAACATGTGAAAACCAGACATCAAATAATAAAAACCGGTTCTCACTAGTGGATGAGACCGGATCCAACTCAGGGAACGGGAATATATCGTATTCAAGTACACAAATCTAACTAATCTTTATTACCGAATTATTTGAAATGTAAAATATTCAAGAAAAGTAAAAACAACTAACTATTACAACAAATGAATACCCTTCGCAGAGGGCGTAAAGTGCAATATTTACAAACCCAATTAAATTCATAAATCTAAACTAAAAAGTAAAAAGAAGCTTTATTCTTCGTACTTCGTGTCATGTAATCAATTCCGCTCCAATTCTGTGCTATCCTGCACAAGTAGAAAGAACACGAGCAGTACCAGATCTAGAACATAAAAGAAATGATAAAAGACATCTAAATGACTAATTACAATTGAAAAACTAATTCTAATTAAATCTACTAACCAACTAATTAGAAAACATTTAACTAACAATTACTTAACTAATACTAATATTTACTGAACAAAAACAAGAAAATGAACTAAATTTACACTCAACATGAAATCAAAAGAAACTTAAGCAAAACATGAATTTACACTGAAATGAAAGCAAACTGAAATATGAATGACAGGAAAATTAAAATTTCAGAAACAGTAGTTAAAAGAATAAAAAGAAAACAGGAAAAATGTAAAAACAAAACTAAAACTAAACTTGGAAATGAATGTAAAAACAAGCAATACCAAAGAATAAAAACAGAAAATTAACAATTGCAACAATTTGAAATGACTTGAAATAGTAAAAAAAAACAGAAAATCAAAGCTGGAAATAAAGAAAGAAATAAGGAAACAACTAAAAAAACAGAAAATCACCTAATGTATACAGTAAAACAAACAGGATATTACCAAGGAAAAATGCAGGAAATTCAGAATTTAAAAACAATAGTAAATTACAGAATTATTCAAACAGGAAATTAATAAACTGAATTGCATAAGTAACGAATGAAAAAGAAAACAATAACAGTAAACAAGAGATTCAAGCTTAGATCTATGCTAAAGATGAAAACAGGATCAAATTAAAAAAAACAACTAATGAATCAAAGTGAAACAGAAAATCAGAAAATCAAAGATCAGAATTACGAATCACACAAAAAAAAAATCAAAATTATGCAGTTACAGAAAACTAAGGGAAAATCAAGAAATCAGAAAATCAAACAGATTAAGAACAAAATTATGAATGCATCAAAGAAATCTAACTAAATCATACTGTAAAATAGAAGATCGGACTCGTTTTTTTTCAGTTTTTTCTTTTATATATATTTTTTTAATTTCTCTTTACAGAATTAATGGAAGAAGATTGGAATAAAAAAAAAGAAGAAGATGCTGAAGATCGGAGGAAGAGGAAGAAGATTTCAGATTGGGAGAAGAAGAAGAAGAATTGAAATGAGAAGAGGAAAAAGAAGAAGAAGAGATCGGATTGGAAAAAGAAGAAGAAGAAAAAGATCTGAACTTACCGTAACTGGAGAGAATCGGGGGAAGAAATGGCGGTCATCCACCGTGCGCCGTCGCCGGACTGAAGATCCACCACCACCACCCTGGAATATCATTAGAGGAAAAGGGAGAAGGGGAAGGTAGGGTAAGGAAGGGCCGGTGATGGTGGAGAAGGGTGAGAAGATAGAGAAGAGAAGGAAAAGAGGGGAAAAAGGGAAATGCTTCAGGCGTACAGGGGAGACGGGGAAAAATTTCCCCTCCTTTGGGTTTTTAACAACAGGCAAACCGGTTTGAACCGGTTTGTTGCTGTTTGTTTTTTCAATTTAAAAAAACTCCAAACCGGTTCAACCGGTTTGCAACAGAATTTTATTTTTAATTTTCAAAATCACAAACCGGTTTGTAACTATGTCTTCAAAACACTCAAACCGTGTAAACCAGTTTGTTTTTATTATTTTTTTTCAATTTAAAAAAAAAAACAAAAACTATGTAAACTAATTTATTATAAAGTTTTCAAAAATTAAAATCAAAACTAAAAAAAAACTATTCTAGCTATTTATATTTCTCTATTTTTTTTTTTTAATTGCAAACTAAAACTAAACTACTATGAATATAATAAAAACTAAAATATGTATAAAAATGTAAAAATAAAACTATTTTTCATGCATTTTCTATTTTTAAATCATTTTAGCACATTTACTCAAAAACTAACATAAAATTGGGTTTTTGAAACATTATTTCATAAAATCATGCATATTTAAATGTTAATAAACCCTGAATTATATGCATGATCAAATACCCCCATGCTTATGTTTTGCTAGTCCTCGAGCAAACTAGAAAAATGCAAGAAATCAAACTATCACCTAACTCACTTTCGTAGCAATCACGGTTGCATTTAGCTCATGCAACAAGCCCTTTCAACCCCTGGGTTACCCCAGTGGACGAGTAAGGTCTCGTGAGGGTTTGCAGTGATGCTACCCACAAACATCTCTGTCATGTATGCATAATATTACACATCCTCATAAGTAGTAGGTAATGAAAGACTTTATTTTCACAAATATTTCCTGTTATTTCAAAATCGAAATATAATTAGAGTCTTTTATGCACCACCACAGAAAAGAATTTCTTTCACTTTTCTAAAATATCACAATTATTTATGTTTTATTCTTAGAAAATCCAATAAAAACATATTATTATTTACTTATCCTCACTCATATGTTTTTTGCTCAGGTTTTCTCAATTACACTTCTAAGTATTGAACTTTTCTTTCTTTTTAAGCTCTTTTATCTTCTTTTTTTTCTTTTCACGCTTTTTCTTTATGCGCACTTATTTTTCTCATATAGCTTGTGTGTGGTCTGCTTTTATGCCTTGTGCAATGTCAATATCTTCTATACTTTTTCAATACATACCAAAAGATATCAACTAAGACATAAAAGTGACTTCCTTCATTCACCCTTATAACATGAGAGTCAAACATTTCAACTTGTATCTGTTCTCAGTTACTTAAGATCACAAAGTTTTCCACTCTCCTTTTCGAAAATGGAATTAAAAGTTTCAACTTACATCTAAATTCCATCTACTAAGGATTGTGGAATTATCCAAACAACCTAACACATGCTATATTTTTTTCTTTTGAGCTCATTTGTTTACACTTTTGTTCATTTGCTTAGTTTTTCAAAAATAGCACTGTGCATATTCATATTTATGATTCAAAATAAACTCTAACATGTATCTATCATCATTTCCTCGAAATCCACATAAAAACCATAATTTTTAGATCTATGTCAGAAAAAAATTTCGTGGGGCTTAAAAATCCTCTAAAAACATCAGATTTGAAATAACATTCATATAAGTTCAAACACTTTCTTTAAAAATCTACTTTTTATGAGATAAGTGTAAACATGTGCAAGAACGTAAACAGAAATATCAAGGTGTGCATTCTACACTGTCCCAGTGGCACTCCCCCATGCTTGAATGAAACTCAGTGAATGCACATGAGAGAAATTTTCGTGGGAAAGAGTAAAATAACCTGACATGAATTAAAAATACACGTTCTATGAATGTAATGAATGCAATGTATACAGGACAAAACATGAAACTCATAGAAAAGATAGAAAAACGAAAAATAAAACCAAATAAAATCTACAAATCCTAACAACAAATGTAATACTATACAGAATATGGGTTGCCTCCCATAAAGCGCTAAGTTTCACGTCCCCAGCCAGACGGATCCCTGGAAAAACCTTCATCGTCCATGAGATCAATGGACATGAAGTCAGGCTCAACCGGGCTCTATAAAGAAAAGAGTGTCATCTGTGACACTACGCATTGTGTTTCCATCCCTTCTACCTCCAAATTTAGCACCATAAATCTCTTGACATGAAGAACTGAGATTAGTCTCATCTAAGAGACTGGTCAAGAATCGAGAGTCTAGGACCGACCGAGTACCAATGAATGCAACTTCAGACAAGTGGTGAATATGATCAGGCTTGACTTGATCAAGCACCTTCTGCATCTGTACCTCTTGCTTATTAAAAATTGGTGATCCTAAAGGCTGAGAAAATGGGGCTTTATATGATGAAAATGTATGCTGTGAGTAAGGCCCCTTCTGCTGAGGTATCATGGAGATCGACCCGTCAGTAGAAATGATATGGGGTTCATGAGTCGATTCCTGAGT
Source organism: Nuphar pumila (assembly GCF_984573655.1). Taxonomy (NCBI): domain Eukaryota; kingdom Viridiplantae; phylum Streptophyta; class Magnoliopsida; order Nymphaeales; family Nymphaeaceae; genus Nuphar; species Nuphar pumila. The sequence continues at coordinate 60,979,752 of NC_143254.1, forward strand.
GGGGTGACACGCCTTCCCACACGGAAGGGATGTAACAGATTTGACTGGCTCATGATGTGAAGTAGGTTGCAAGTCAAATGACATGGAATCCTCTCCCTTGGATGTGATAATAGACTGACTAGATGGGTTCCCCTTGCTTTGCCTACTGAAGGTCTCAACCAATTGTCCCATTTGAGTCTCTAGCTTGGCTATTGACTGCGTATGGGAGCTCAAAACTTGTAATATCCTATCTTGGAAGGATTGACTAAATGAAGGCTCATAGGGTTGAGTATAAAGAGGTTGGGCTGGAGGATGAACCTGTGGAAAAATGGGATGCGAGTAACCTTGTGAAGAGTTACTGGGTCTATACTGTGTCTGGGAGGGCTGATGGGATGGGGAAATAAACTGGTTTCGCCAACCTGGGTTATATGAGGATGTAAATGAATCGGGCATGGGTTTAGCGAAACCTTGGGCAGCATTCACCTGCTCCTGATCGAATTCAGGATATAATGACGCTGTCGGACAATCCGCAACACAGTGTGCAGGGCTAGCGCATAGCTCGCACACTCTTTCTACTGGATTTCTCAAAGAATTGGCTAAGAAGTGATCTAACTTCCTAGTCAACTGGTCAACCTTGGTACGCAATTCTAACTCGGACCCAACTTCGGAAATCCCAACTTTCCTAGGACCACTAGACAGAGAAGTAGTCCTATCGAGCTGTGAAGACAAAGCATGATGCATTGTGTTTTCACTCAAGGTCTCAAATAAAGACCACACCTCGTCCTCACTCTTGAGCATAAAAGTGCCCCCACAAGACGAATCAACCATTTGACGATGCTTTTCAGTAAGCCCGTCATAAAAATACTGCACCAACTGCCAACGAGGCACCTGGTGATGGGGACACTTGCGGAGAAGATCTTTCAATCTCTCCCAAGACTCGTAAAATTGTTCTCCCTCAATTTGAGAAAAACTGGTTATAGCTTTCCGAAACTGATTCGTCTTACCAATTGGGAAATATTTTTTTAAAATTTCTTTTTGCATTCCTTCCCAAGTAGTAATATGAACCGTCTCAAGAGATTTTAACCAGTGCTCGGCTTTATCTTTGAGAGAGAATGGAAATAAAGTTAACCTCATAGCGTCGTCTCCATAATTATTGATTCGCACAGTCGAGCAAATCTCAAGGAATTCGTTGAGATGACGATATGGGTCCTCATTGCTAAGGCCATAAAACGAAGGTAACATTTGAATCACACTGCCCTTAATCTCAAAATGGCTCGCTCCTACATCAGGTCTCGTGATGCAGGAGGTGGGAGTATACGTATTTGGCATGAAGTACTCCCTCAAAGGACGGATCAAATGATGATCGTCAGCCATTGCGTACACCTTAGAGTAGACCGGTGTAGCACACGTCCTAACTTTGGGTTTTCTACCTAACTAACGCACTAAGCGGCAAAACCACGCAAACCACAAAGCGAGTGAACTAAAAACAACAGAAACTAAACAAACACCACGCAGTTACACATAACAGAGATTATGCATAAGAAATATGAAATCTACGTGTACGGTACCAATCGTACACAATCACCTCTAAGGGGATCCTAATAGGTGGGCTGTGCAGAAAAGTAAGCTCATCTCTAAGATATGCACATACGTGGTTCTAAACCTAAATGCACACACAAACACTAGGCAATAAAGTGAATACTAATATTACGCCGTTCCCCGGCAACGGCGCCAAAAATTTGATGTCTTCTTTTAAATCGTTGTAATTTTTGAAAAGATTTTTATATGAAAAACATGTGAAAACCAGACATCAAATAATAAAAACCGGTTCTCACTAGTGGATGAGACCGGGTCGAACTCAGGGAACGGGAATATATCGTATTCAAGTACACAAATCTAACTAATCTTTATTGCCGAATTATTTGAAATGTAAAATATTCAAGAAAAGTAAAAACAACTAACTATTACAACAAATGAATACCCTTCGCAGAGGGCGTAAAGTGCAATATTTACAAACCCAATTAAATTCATAAATCTAAACTAAAAAGTAAAAAGAAGCTTTATTCTTCGTACTTCGTGTCATGTAATCAATTCCGCTCCAATCCTGTGCTATCCTGCACAAGTAGAAAGAACACGAGCAGTACCAGATCTAGAACATAAAAGAAATGATAAAAGACATCTAAATGACTAATTACAATTGAAAAACTAATTCTAATTAAATCTACTAACCAACTAATTAGAAAACATTTAACTAACAATTACTTAACTAATACTAATATTTACTGAACAAAAACAAGAAAATGAACTAAATTTACACTCAACATGAAATCAAAAGAAACTTAAGCAAAACATGAATTTACACTGAAATGAAAGCAAACTGAAATATGAATGACAGGAAAATTAAAATTTCAGAAACAGTAGTTAAAAGAATAAAAAGAAAACAGGAAAAATGTAAAAACAAAACTAAAACTAAACTTGGAAATGAATGTAAAAACAAGCAATACCAAAGAATAAAAACAGAAAATTAACAATTGCAACAATTTGAAATGACTTGAAATAGTAAAAAAAAACAGAAAATCAAAGCTGGAAATAAAGAAAGAAATAAGGAAACAACTAAAAAAACAGAAAATCACCTAATGTATACAGTAAAACAAACAGGATATTACCAAGGAAAAATGCAGGAAATTCAGAATTTAAAAACAACAGTAAATTACAGAATTATTCAAACAGGAAATTAATAAACTGAATTGCATAAGTAACGAATGAAAAAGAAAACAATAACAATAAACAAGAGATTCAAGCTTAGATCTATGCTAAAGATGAAAACAGGATCAAATTAAAAAAAACAACTAATGAATCAAAGTGAAACAGAAAATTAGAAAATCAAAGATCAGAATTACGAATCACACACAAAAAAAATCAAAATTATGCAGTTACAGAAAACTAAAGGAAAATCAAGAAATCAGAAAATCAAACAGATTAAGAACAAAATTATGAATTCATCAAAGAAATCTAACTAAATCATACTGTAAAATAGAAGATCGGACTCGTTTTTTTTCAGTTTTTTCTTTTATATATTTTTTTTTAATTTCTCTTTACAGAATTAATGGAAGAAGATTGGAATAAAAAAAAAGAAGAAGATGCTGAAGATCGGAGGAAGAGGAAGAAGATTTCAGATTGGGAGAAGAAGAAGAAGAATTGAAATGAGAAGAGGAAAAAGAAGAAGAAGAGATCGGATTGGAAGAAGAAGAAGAAGAAGAAGATCTGAACTTACCGTAACTGGAGAGAATCGGGGGAAGAAATGGCGGTCATCCACCGTGCGCCGTCGCCGGACTGAAGAGCCACCACCACCACCGGCTGGAATATCATTAGAGGAAAAGGGAGAAGGGGAAGGTAGGGTAAGGAAGGGCCGGTGATGGTGGAGAAGGGTGAGAAGATAGGGAAGAGAAGGAAAAGAGGGGAAAAAGGGAAATGGTTCAGGCGTACAGGGGAGACGAGGGAAAATTTCCCCTCCTTTGGGTTTTTAACAGCAAGCAAACCGGTTTGAACCGGTTTGTTGCTGTTTGTTTTTTCAATTTAAAAAAACTCCAAACCGGTTCAACCGGTTTGCAACAGAATTTTATTTTTAATTTTCAAAATCACAAACCGGTTTGTAACTATGTCTTCAAAACACTCAAACCGTGTAAACCAGTTTGTTTTTATTATTTTTTTTCAATTTTTAAAAAAAAACAAAAACTATGTAAACTAATTTATTATAAAGTTTTCAAAAATTAAAATCAAAACTAAAAAAAAAATATTCTAGCTATTTATATTTATATATATTTTTTTTCTTTTCTAAAAAACAAACATTTAAAATTATTTTAAAAACTATTTTCTCTATTTTTTTTTTTAATTGCAAACTAAAACTAAACTACTATGAATATAATAAAAACTAAAATATGTATAAAAATGTAAAAATAAAACTATTTTTCATGCATTTTCTATTTTTAAATCATTTTAGCACATTTACTCAAAAACTAACATAACATTGGGTTTTTGAAACATTATTTCATAAAATCATGCATATTTAAATGTTAATAAACCCTGAATTATATGCATGATCATCTGGTCTTAGCCTGGCTGACCTGGTCCTAACCCACCTGACCTAGGTCTGAACCTACCTGACCTAAGTCTGAACCCAGTTGACTTGACTTGAACCTTGTTTGGTTCAAAGTCAAAGTCCAAGTCCTTTTTCGTCTGAAGTCCGGAGTTGATCATTTTTCGAAGTCGAGCCTCGTTCGAAGCGTTTGAAGCAATCAGAGTCGTTTCTTCCTCAAATTAAAGTAAGTTCGCTTCATTAATCCATCTCTCTCAAGTATTTAATTGTTTGTATATAGCATATACTTTTCGAAGTAGTATCTTGCTTTAATTCTTGGTTGAGCCCTCTAGGACGCTTCGGTGTTCACGCGCTCGCCTCGTAACTATTGTCAGATATATATGTTTGAATGCGCAGTATATGCGTTCTTCAAAATAGTATCTCGCCCTAGTTCTTGGTTGAGCCCTCTAGGACACTTCGGTGTTCACTCGCTCGCCTCGTAACTATCGTTGGATATAGATCTAGGTGTATATCTGTTGATTCTGCCGACGCGTCTTATATCACACTGGCTATATAATTTACCTTTGCCGTCGTGTCGTATGATGCCAAGGCTCCGTATTTTTTGTACTTCCGATTACTGCACTTCCGATTATGCATTTACTTACGCCGTCGTGTTGAACGATGCCAAGGCTCCTGTTTTGTTATATATGTAGAATATTTCGTTTAGTTACACACCCTGAACAATAGTATATGCATTTTCTTTACGCCGCCGCTGTATAAAAGCACAGGCTTTTGCTTATACTACATATATGGCACGTAAATGAGCGTTCAAATGGAGATCAAACTCTAAATCGCCAATGCGATTCCCTTACCGCTCCTCGTTCAAGATTCTGCTTGACGAATGAAGCCCCTATTGGAAAGGCTTCGGTTTTTGGGAAAATGCTCTTTACGTAAAGACTAAATCAATTATGTATGGCCTGGCTCTGGCCCAGGGTTCCTGCAACCTTGATGAATGCAAAGTATGCACAACGGTGCACATCCATTTCCCGAGTGTGAACACCCCAAATTTTTCAAAGATTTGTAAAATAACCTTTTTGCCCCTGCTTCCATTTTCTGAGAAAATCAAAACAATTTCAAAGCTAAATTTCAGTCGTTCTTCAGATTTTCTGAATTAAATTCCATATTAATGTATTCAAAATCAATTCCGGATCCGAATCCAGTGTCTTAAATCCAAATTTCATCAAAACCCGGATCCAAACCCATTTCTGAAGAAATTTTCTCAAAATGGCTTTAAAATTCTCAGAAAAATTCTCTTTTGTAAATATTTTTGCAAAAACACCAAAAAATTAGTTTTAAACCTTTGTTTTCTCGCAAATCTTAGGATTTTATTCTAAAAATACAAAAAAAATGGAAAAATAACACAAAAACCAAAAGTTTGGAAAATTTTTGAGAAAAATAAATGATTTTGAGCCTTTTTGAAAAACAATTTTTGCTAAAGACCTCTGAAGCCCTCTTTTGTAAAAAAATCGAAAGTTGAAAGAGAGTCTTTTGCAAAACCTTTTTTAGGGTTTTCTTTTCGTAAGGAAAAAGAGGAAAAGCCGCCCCCCTCCATTTCTCTTCTTCACTCTCTCTTTCTCTCACCCATCGCACTCCTCCATCACCAACAAATTCACCTCTGGCCGCCCATCTCTAACAAACCCCCTCCTGAAGCTTCTTCTTCCTCCTTAAGAAGGGACTCAGGAGACCCTCTCTTCCACCCGTTTTCACCCCAGCATCCTTCTATTCTTCAGGCATCAGGATCCATTTTTCGCTCCCCTTCATCGATTAAAAATCTGTTTTCTTGTCTCTTTTTCATCCGTCTCCGATCTTATCTTTACCTCTCCCTCACGAAGGAATCCTGGCAATTACCAATGATCCTCTTCTTCATTTTTGATAAAAGAAGCCCTCCCAGAAGAACTCCAGCCGACTCCTGCAGAGTTACATTGTAAATTATCAACGAAGCTTCAAAACTCCGGTGGACAATTTGCTGCGCTGCTGACAATCCCGATTGGGTAAGGAGAATTAATACCTACAGTGAAAAGGAATCCAAAGCCCAACCGCAAAGCTCCATCCTATAGCAGCAATACTCGAAAGAAGTGTTTCCGATTTTCGCTTCTCTTCCCTCCAGCCATCCGGCATCATCATCATGTAAGAACTGAGGAGTTCGGGTCCTTCCAGACCAAATTTTGAGTATTCTATATACATTATTGTGTGTTTTGCCATGGTTTGAGAGCCCCTTGAGGAGTTGTTGGCTATCCTAGGGACAAATTGTGTAACAAGGGAATCTGCAGAAGCTATGTTCAGGAACATTATCAGTAATCAATTTTGCAGCAAATCGAGTCATTACAAAAATCAATTCTTCATTAAAATAGTCCACCATTTGGCGGTTGCTGAGAAGGAAATCCTTTGATTTATCATCTTGATTGGTTAAAAGGATGCCTGGAAATGCTAAAATAAAATCACCCCGATCCAGAAGGTACTTTGTACTGATAAAAGCCAATTGGTCATATTATGTATCACCAGCTTGAGCAAGCAGTTTCAAGAATCGGTCCGGTAATCAATTTGCTGTTATATGTTTATTCTGGTGATTGTATAGCATCTCTGTTAGCACCTATAATGTATTTCACCTCACTGCACCTATGTATTGCTACCTTCATACCATGTTTATTTTGCTTACTTTATTATATTATAACTGTTTGCCTGTCACCATTCACCTTCACAACCTATCCCTTTAGAATTTTTAAAAAAAAAAATAGAGTATGATGTATATATATTCCATTTGGTTAAAATATTACATTGGCTATACTCATTTCTCCATCCGGAACGATACTCTCATATGAATTCTTAGCCTTGATATAGCATTTTCAGATCTTCTTTCATATGTCATATTTGCCCTGAGCTAACTTAAATCTTGCAGGAATTAGGGAGAGAAAGCTACATTTTTTTTTATTTCTCAGTTCAAGAATTTGAATTTCAATTCCATTCAAAACTTGTAATAGTTAGATCTAAATGAGAATTTACATTTCCAGTCTTAGATTAGAATGTATGAGCATGTATATATGCTAAACATTGCTTGTTTCATATTATTTTCTTTTTTTCATTTCAAAATCTCACAATGGTGAAACACGAATGGCACGTGCACCATTTTGTAAGAGATAACTGATACTAAGTTGACGATCCACATCAATGGCCATAGTCAGGGTGCGGACAAAACTTAGCATTTTTATCTTTTACAAAATAACACAGGATCCACACTGGATGCATTTTCAAAATTTATCATATTTTCTTCTTTTATTAGAATTTAACCTAAAATTAACTCAAAATATATACCAATGGCCATAGTCAGGGTATATTGAGGGTTAATTTCATTTTAAATTCTATAAAAGCACCAAAAAGGTATTTTATCCTTCATTTGAATTTAGATATGACTATTATATAATACATTCAATGACCATAGTCAGGAGTGTATTATATCATTAATCTTATTTAAATTTATTTGAAGAATGAAATATGATTTTTCAAATTCAATTTCAAACTTATTCAAATTCATTCATCATTTAAGATAGAGCAACATCATATTTTTCAAAATTCTTTTCCAAAATCCAAGTGATCTCAAATATCTTTCTTCAGTCTATAGTTTAATTCATTCTTCTATCTTATTTTAAAGATTTAAATTCCAAGTTCAAAGTCTAATTTGACTTTGAAATTTCAAAATTCAATCTTTATATTCTTGATTCATTCCAAATTCAAGCTCCAAATTCGAAGTCCAAATTGACTTTGAAGTTCATTTATAATTCAAATTCTCAAATCAATTTTGAAATTCCAAAACTCCAACTCAATTCAAAATCCAATTTTAAAGTTCAATTTAACTTTGAAGTTTCTGATTCATCTTCTGATTCAAAATCAAGTTTTCTTCAAGTTTTAAATCAAAGTTGAGATTGACTCTGAATCTCAAAATCAAAACATTCCTAAGATCAATCTGGGTTTTCAAAATCCAGATCCATCTTCAAAAGTCCCATTTGGACTTTTCAAAATCCAAAATCCAAAATCCAAAGTTAATTTCAGCTTGGATCCAGATTTCCAAGTATGAATCCAACTTCCCCTTTGGATCTTAGACCTCAGATCCGCATTTCATCTTGGATTCCAAATCTTGGATCAAATCCATTCTAGGATCCAGAACCCAATTCTACCTTGGATCTTAGACTTCAGATCCGAAATTTTCATTTAGGATCCAGATCCTCATTCCACTTTGGATATTGAATTACAGATCCAGATTCCATTTAGGATCCAGATCCCCATTCTACGTTGGATCTCAAATTACAGATCCAAATTCCATTCTAGGATCCAGAACCCAATTCTACTTTGGATCTCAGACTTCAGATCCAAATCCATTCTAGGATCCAGAATCCAATTCTACTTTGGATCTTAGACTTCAGATCCAATTCCATCTTAGGATCCAGAGTCCAACCCTATCTTGGATCTCAGATTTCAGATCCAAATACCATCTTGGATTCCAAATCTTGAATCCAATTCCATTCAAAATTCCAAATCCAAATTCCACTTTAATTCCCATTTCTAAAACCAATTCCATTTCATTCCAGATTTCAAATCAAGTTTCCATTTCAGATCCTAAATTCAAAATTCAACTTTGAACTGTATTCAGAATCTAGATATTGGATTCGGATTTCATCTTGAAAATCCAACTTTTAAATCAATTTCATTTCTCAATTTTGTTCAAAATTTCCCAATTCTATCTTTCCTTCTGATTCAATTCCATTTTCATTTTTATTCTGATTCAAAGTCCATTTATGACTTTGAACATTTCTTTTATCTCAAAACTTCAAAATCATTTTCCAAAATCCAGATTTATTTTCCCAAGCTCTTGATTATTCTAGAAACTTAGAACTTTAATCTTAAGTTCTAAGTTAGAAATCATTTCTTCACTTTATCAGATTCATCTCAGAAACACCTGGGAATTCTTCAAAATATTTTCAAAAAGAGCATACATCTTTGCATTTGCATAAGCATGACTCTTTGCGCATTTAGACTCAGGATAAATACTTAGATAAATTCTTTGCAAAGCAAAAGGCATAAATTCGACCCTTGGTTCGATTACCCCTGGTAAAGGCGCCAGGAACGGTCGAACCTCGTACCGACGAGCGGATCCCGTCTCCCAGTTTTCCCGCAAATATTTCAAAAACGGAAGCGAGTTATTTCAAAATATTTTCAAAAATTAAGGTCAAGTGAGACCCGCAAAAGAGTTCCTCTCCTTCTTTTCTCTCTTTTTTTTTTCTGTCTTTTATCTTTCTCCCTTCAAAAAGGAGGAAAATAAGAGGTTAGAAAGGAAAAGAGAAGGAAGAGAAAGAATATTACGAGAGGAAAATTTTTGCGATGATCACAGGTTTGACGACCGTGATGGGACTCGTCTCCGTCCGATCAAATTTATGCCTTTTACTTTGCTTTGATATTATCTAGGTCTTTATTCTTCAAATGTCAGCTTCATTTCCATGCAAACCTTAGGAGCCTAGACTCTGTCCTAAGCTGACATCATTTGCATATAGGATTTAAGTATGGTTTGGTAGGACCATATTGAGGAGATTATTCCATGCTCACATTAGACTTAGGTCTGAAATACAACTCTCCTCAATTTTAGGGATTGAATGCAAAACAATGTATGCAAGTGTATGCTTCTCTTCATTTTAATATATCTCTTTAGGACTTGCATTAGAGCCATCTGATTTCTTGCATGTTGAGCATATTTTGAAAACCTCCTTACCTATATTGTCCCGGTCTTCACGTTGCTGGGCTGTCTCATTGAACCATAGTTCGGGAGAGAGCCTCACAACTGGACCACTTATTTGGGTTCGCGCCCCCCTACCACGTACCTAAGGGCCATAGTCTGAGGTATATCGATAGGTGCTCAAGGATGTTGGGAAGCCATTACCTTAGAACCGGAGGAATATTTCTATGCTACGTACTTCGAGCTTCGACTTGGGTATATCGGCGTATCTTGATTGGAATCAGATTATCTGAATCCTAGAGTTAGGATTAAGGTCCTACAAGCTATTTCAAAATATTGCATTTAGAGTCAGCCTCTAGGGATTGTTGTTTGTGCATCCTTGTTTGTATATCTATAATTGTATGATATTTGATATTCCTTATATTTTCCAAAACTCTGGGTATATATTATTCAAAATTTCCTCCTTATTTTAAAACCCAGGTGTATTTTCCTTTTTCTTCTCTTGATTTCTTATAATTCTTTTTTATCCTGCCTGCAATTCTTTTCTATATTCCTTACCCTCATTTACAATAAAACATCTTTTGTCAGGAGATGTCCTTTTCAAAATTAATCTTTTGTTCATATTTTACTTTTTCAGAAAAAAAAATGTGGTTGCCGCAAATTTTGGGTGACAACCCGATCCCTCGTAATGGGATGTTTTCGTTGTCAATTTGTGATTTCTTCCTTTTAAAATTTCCTTCCTAGATCTTTTCTAAAAACCCTCCATTTATTCATCAGTGAAAACGTCAACGTTTCATCATGGTTCAAACAAGAGCGAGAAGAAGGGCAGCTCAGCAACACGATGACAACGAAGTGGAAGAAATAAACTCTTCCAGATTGTCTCGAAAACATAATTCAGAGGAAGATGATGTTGACCTGGCAATGTATAAGATCTTTTAAAAAATGATGGCAAAGATGATGTCTGAGCAAGTAGGGGCAAGTTCAAAGAAAACATCTTCTAAAAGCAAGACCAAGAGAAAGCCAGTGAAGAAGCATGCTAGAATCAACAAGAAGAGGGTCCAGCAGGACAGCACCTCAGAGGGTTCAGAGTCAGGAGGTGAGGATTCCGAAGAAGAGCAGTTTGTATTCGTCCCAAAACATCTGCGACAACCCAAGAAAGTGGCAGGAGAACCTGAATCAGTCAACAAGCCTAAAGATGGAACCCCGACAGAAGATTCAGTTCAAGCATTAACTAAAATGGTCAAAGATCTGCAGACTCGAGATAAGGGAAGAGAGTATATACCAGGCAAGACTTCTACCTTGGTTTAGATGGGGACAACAGCTTGGAAGATCTCCCCCGAAAATTTATTAAGTTCGATGGGTCCGACAACCCAAAGGCCCATCTCGCAATGTTCTTTGCCGAATATGCCAGGTTCAGTGAAGACAATCGGGCCCTCTTCTTATGCTTTCCTCGCAGTTTGGAGGGCGTAGCAGCTAAGTGGTATGCAGAGCACATCAACCCTGTCGAGCTGCGTGATTTTGATAAAGTTGTCAACCTGTTTGTAGAGAGATTCATGTTCAATACTGAGGCACCGCCAACCCTCAATCACTTATGCAATTTGAGGTAGGATGACAACGAAAAGGCCATAGATTTCATCCGTAGGTGAAGAGATACTTGCAACAAGATGAGAACCCCCGTCTCAGAGGAACATGTCCTTCAACTCATTCTCAATAACTTCTCTCAACCTCTGAAAAGCCTCATTTTCCCATACCCTTCCAAGTCATTTATTGAGTTGACTGAGCGAGCTGAATGGCTCCAGATGGGAATAGATAACGGATTCTATGACGGTACCACATTGGCAAGGGGCAATCAAGATGCAAAGAAGAAAGCCCATTTCACTCTTTCCGCTGGTCTCTCATCCGACAACAAGGGTAACAAAGATGATCATGTCAGCAATTTAGAAGGATTCAGAGGTCAAAAGGGAAAGTCTTCCAACAACAATAAGCCTTCCCAACCTAATTCTCAGCAGCGAGAAAAGAATCAGGAAAAACCAAAGCGCAAGGACTGGGGGCCTGACCGCAAATTCACCCCTTTAGAGCAGACACTCGATGAGGTTCTGGAATATATGCTCACAAAGGATATGATTCGTCTGCCAAAAGCTGGCGATCCTTCAGTAGTCTTGGGCAGCTTCAAGGAACAGTTCTGCAAGTATCATCGAGCAGTGGGGCACGACATAAAGCATTGTTTCATTCTGAAAAATATCGACCAGGACTGCATCGATAAACACCTTCTGATAGAGGAGAAAAACTGAAGAGCAGCCCGCCACCCTGACTTAGCCTTTTCAGATCGTTCAAAGGGCCGATGACACTAGAGTCTTTTCTGTTATCCTCCATTTTCTTTACCAAACCATCATGTAAGGGCAAGCCAGCCCGAGTCTTTTGTGACCTTCTGGTCAAAAATACCTGTAAATATTTCAGTCTTTGCTGTCAATTTTGCTTATGAATGAAATGACAATTTCCTTCCTATCTTTGAGGTTCAATTCTTATTTCTATATTGGGGCATTAAAATTTCTTTTTCAAAAATTCGGGACAATCCTGACATCATTCATGAGAGAAATGATATTACCTATGAGGGTCTTTCAAAAATCATGAAAATTTTAGTTCAAATATTTTATTACAACCTTTTTTCAAAGATCAACCCTTGTGTTGATCATGTTTTTCTACAAATTGATTTCAAATCATTGCATTTCAAAGATCAACCCTTGTGTTGATCATATTTTCTGAAAATTGATTTCGAATTATTGCATTTCAAAGATCAACCCTTGTGTTGATCATATTTTTCCAAAAAAATTGACTTTGAATCATTACATTCACACATCAACCCTTGCGTTGATCTCATTTTCCAAAATTTGATTTCATTACATTCAAACATCAACCCTTGTGTTGATCATGTTTTCTAAAAATTGATTTCAAATCATTTCATTCAAAGATCAACCCTTACGTTGATCATATTTTCTAAATTTTTTTTTCTGATTTTAAATCATTACATTCAAATATCAACCCTCGTGTTGGTCATATTTTTTCTACAAATTGATTTTCAAATCATTGCTTCAAAAAATTAATTAACCCTCATGATGATCTCTCATGAATGATCCCCTTTCAAAGATCAGCTCTCGCAGATAATCTTTCTTTCTAAAAATGATTTTCTCATATCCTTCTCTCATTTTGAAGATCCCACATGCAGGCAGGATCAAATCTTTCTCAAACTTTTTCAAATTTTTATTTATCAAATCTTCTTTTTAGTCTTATCAGTTTTATTCATTTTTATCAAAATTTTATTTTATTCATTCATTTTTATTAATTCTTCTTGTCAAATTCTTATTTCAAAATCTTACCCTTTCAGGTTAAGGAATAAACCTGATGCCTCCTTTTAATAAGGTATTATTATTTTTTATTCTTCTCATCCCCTTCAGGTTAAGGGATAAACCTGAAACCTCATCATACGAGGTCATTATTTCTTCAAAACAAGGAATAGTCTTGAATGTCTTTCCTCCTCCTTTAAAGCTTCATTAATCTCTGCCAAATCTCTTCTTTATCAAATTTTCAAGCTTTGCTGATTCTTTTGATTCTTTATCAAACCTTTTATCAATTCTTGCCAAAATTTTATTTCAGCCCCATTCAGGATAAGGGTTTAATCCTGAAAACCAGGCCACATACAGCTTAACTATGATGGTCTATTTCAATCCACAAGTTGAATCCTTTCTTTAGGTTGAATTCTTATAGAATCAAAATCCCATAGGTTGAACCCCTGTCAAACCAATATGACTCGTAGGTTACATCCCTCTTCAAACCAAAATTCTTTCTTAAACCGCTGATCTTTAGGCTGAACCCCTACTAATCAGCAAACTTTACGTTGAAGTCCTACTGATTCGTAGTCCTTAGGTTGAAATCCTTTAGGACCTTTTTTTTTTGATCTTTAGGCTGAACCCCTACTGATCAACGAACTTTAGGTTGAAGTCCTACCGATTCGCAGTTCTTAGGTTGAAATCCTTTAGGACCATTCCTTCCCTCGATCTTTAGGCAGAACCCCTACTGATCAGTGAGCTTTAGGTTGAACACCTACTGCTTCACAGTCCTTAGGTTGAAATCCTTTAGGACCATTCCTTCCCTCGATCTTTAGGCTGAACCCCTACTGATCAGCGAGCTTTAGGTTGAAGTCCTACTGATTCACAGTCCTTAGGTTGAAATCCTTTAGGACCTTTTCTTCCGATCTTTAGGCTGAACCCCTACTGATCAACGAACTTTAGGTTGAAGTCCTACTGATTCGCAGTCCTTAGGTTGAAATCCTTTAGGACCTTTTCTTCCGATCTTTAGGCTGAACCCCTACTGATCAGCGAACTTTAGGTTGAAGTCCTACCGATTCGCAGTTCTTAGGTTGAAATCCTTTAGGACCATTCCTTCGATCTTTAGGCTGAACCCCTACTAATCAGCGAACTTTAGGTTGAAGTCCTACCGATTCGCAGTTCTTAGGTTGAAATCCTTTAGGACCATTCCTTCCCTCGATCTTTAGGCTGAACCCCTACTGATCAGCGAGCTTTAGGTTGAAGTCCTACTGATTCGCAGTCCTTAGGTTGAAATCCTTTAGGACCTTTTCTTCCGATCATTAGGTTGAACCCCTACTGATCAGCGAACTTTAGGTTGAAGTCCTACCGATTCGCAGTTCTTAGGTTGAAATCCTTTAGGACCATTCCTTCCTTCGATCTTTAGGCTGAACCCCTACTGATCAGCGAACTTTAGGTTGAAGTCCTACCGCGCAGTCCTTAGGTTGAAATCCTTTAGGACCTTTGCTTCTGATCTTTAGGCTGAACCCCTACTGATCAGCGATCTTTAGGTTGAACCCCTACTGATCAGCGAGCTTTAGGTTGAAGTCCTACTGATTCGCAGTCCTTAGGTTGAAATCCTTTAGGACCTTTGCTTCCGATCTTTAGGCTGAACCCCTACTGATCAGCGAATTTTAGGTTGAACTCCTACTGATTCTCAGTCCTTAGGTTGAAATCCTTTAGGACCTTTGCTTCCGATCTTTAGGCTGAACCCCTACTGATCAACGATCTTTAGGTTGAACCCCTACTGATCAGCGAGCTTTAGGTTGAAGTCCTACTAATTCGCAGTCCTTAGGTTGAAATCCTTTAGGACCTTTGCTTCCGATCTTTAGGCTGAACCCCTACTGATCAGCGAATTTTAGGTTGAACTCCTACTGATTCGCAGTCCTTAGGTTGAAATCCTTTAGGACTGCTTCCGATCTTTAGGCTGAACCCCTACTGATCAGCGATCTTTAGGTTGAACCCCTACTGATCAGCGAGCTTTAGGTTGAAGTCCTATTGATTCGCAGTCCTTAGGTTGAAATCCTTTAGGACCATTTATTTCGATCTTTAGGCTGAACCCCTACTGATCAGCGAGCTTTAGGTTGAAGTCCTACTGATTCCCAGTCCTTAGGTTGAAATCCTTTAGGACCATTACTTTCATCGATCTTTAGGCTGAACTCCTACTGATCCGCGATCTTTAGGTCGAACTCATACTAATTCGCAGTTCTCATTTTTAATCCCCTTCAGATCATTCATAAGTCAATCTGTAGGTTGAATTCCTACTAATCTCTATTCTTCCGCAGTCCTTGGGTCGAATTCCTATTGAGCCAAATTCATCTTTTAAAAAGTAAATCTGTAGGTTGAAATCCTACTGATCCATGTTTTTGGAAGGTTCTTAGGTCAAATCCCTACTGAGCCAAAATTCATTTCTATCCAAAATTTCAGTCTGTAGGTTGAATTCCTACCAATCCATATTCTTTTGCAGTTTTTAGGTTGCACTCCTATTAAACCGGAATTCATTTTTCCAAATTTTAATCTGAAGATTGAATTCCTACTAACCCATGTTCTTTTACGGTTCTTAGGCTGAATTCCTATCGAACCACATTTATTCTTCAAAAAGTAAAACTGTAGTTTGAATTCCTACTAATGTGTATTCTTTGGCGGTTCTTTGGTTGAATTCCTATTAAACCAAAAATTCACTTTTTTTCAAAAGAATCAATCTAAAGGATAAAGTCCTACTGACCTATATTCTTTTTCCTATTGAACAAAATTCATTTTTTGTAGGCTGGATTTCTACTGATCTATATTCTTTTGTTGAAATCCTCTTAAACCAACATTCATTTTTCAAAAATTCAATTTGTAGATTGAATTCCTACTGATCCATATTTCTTTTGTTGTTCTTAGGCTGAAATCCTATTGAACCATATTCATTCTTTCGAAAAATACAGTCTATAGATAAATTCTTATTAGTCACAAATTCTGTTACAAAATTCTTTGTTTGAAATTCCTATTAAATTAAAATTCATTCTTTTCCAAAATTTCAATCTGTAGGATGAATCCTTACGGATCCAATATTCTTTGCGGCTCTTAGGTTGAGTCCCTGTTGAGCCAATGTTGTGTGATAAAACCAGTATTTTCATGTTATTTCCTCCAAAATTTCAGCTAAAGGATGCATCAAAATCTATATTGAGTGATTATTTCACAAAAGAATTCTGGAACATTATGCCAATTTGCTAAAAACAGTTGTTGACTCCAATATTCTTGCTACACAAAAAGAATTTCCTTAGATTACCTCCTGTATTTCCTTCCAAGAAGGTGAAACTCTTTGCGAAAAAAAGGTAAAATTCAAATCTTTTCCTGTTGATCAACCAAAAGCATGTAAGAAATATCCTCGATATGATCAATGAAAGAAATCTTCAATGATATTGAAAAGCCAGAAGTGAATTTATATTGATCTTGGCTATGACACATGTTTAAAAATGACTTTCCGGCAATCAGGCAGTGGAGATATCTCGAGCTATAAGAAGAATCCACTCAACCCATATTTTCTTATTTCGTTTAAAAGTTGTAATCAAATATCCGCAAAAGGGATCTCTCAATTGTTGTCAAGATAAAGGCGAATTAAGCGAGTGGACCCCCGGGGCCAAAGAAGATTCGAAACATCTCCAAGATGACGGAGTTTGTGACGGATCCTTCCAGGGAAAGTTCAGATCACCGTTAAGATGAAGGCGAGTGTGATGAACCTACTGACAAACCCTAAAAGATATTTGATTCCAGCTATTATCTAAAGACCTTTTGAGCCGACATCATCAATAGAATCCCTGAGATAAAAGAAGGATCGGAGCATCTCCAAGATGAAGGAGTTTGTGACGTGCCCTTCCCTGAAAAAAAGAGAGAAAAGTCAGGACCCATCCAAATGAAGGATGATGTAAAAACCCGAGAAAATGCAATGACTCAAAAGGAGTGCAAAAAGATCATCGTGGGAAAACACCCAGATATCAAACTGCCAAAGTTGCCAGAAGCCATCTTTTCTCATGCAAAATTCTTTTGTCAATATCTTTTCATTACTTGCTTTTATGAAATTGAGAATATTTCTTCTATTCTCATATCAAGGAAATGGATAACTTCCTTGAAGAAAATCACCAGCGTTAAAATTTTGAATTTGACTCTTAGAACTGAGGAGTTAACCTCATTTGGGGGAAATACTCTAGGTAAAAGAGGAAATATCTTTTGCACATACGTGCACATTTCAAAGCGTTTAAATCGGCTATAATTGGCAAAATTTTCTAGTTATTCCAAGAATAAAATAAACATTCAATATCCATTTTGATGCAACCTAGTGTTGTTTATATCTACCAGAAGAGTTGCCTCATTCAGTTGAAGTATCTCTTTCTGTCCCATCGCGGTTTCTTCAGTCAAGGATTCCGTATGGTGTCCCCCACTCAGGATAAGGGTTAAACCTAAATCATTTGCGAAAGATTCTCTGATTTCAAAAGCTATTTCAGTCTCAGCAAAGAGACGCCCAATTTCTTCCCCTTTTCAAAGCTTTAGGGACTCTATATTTCCTCCTTTCGCGAAAACCCCTCTCGGATTTGTTCGCCCAAATTCCGAAGGTCCCATCGTGCTTTCTCCATTTTTTTGAGAAACCTGTATGGTAGATTTCTCCCACTCAGGATAAGGGTCAAACCTGAACCATCTGCGAAAGATCATTTGATTTCAAAAGCTATTTCAGTCTCAACAATGAGACGCCCAATTTCTTCCCCCTTTTCAAAAAGCTTTAGGGAACCCTATATTTCCTCCTTTCGCAAAAACCCGTTTCGGATTTGTTCGTCCAAGTTCCGAAGGTCCCATTATGGTTTCTCCATTTGAGAAACCCGTATGGTAGATTTCCTATTCAGACTAAAAGTTAACCCGGAACCTCGCTTCGCGAGGTATCTTCCTTTCAGGTTTGGGTTAAACCTGAGACTCGTTCCAACAAAATTCCTCGTTTTAACAAGATGATTTCTTCCAGTCCCATCATGGCTCTTCTCATTGAGGAATCTATGCTTTGTATATCCATCCAAGAAAGGATTTTACTTGAGCTTCGTCTCACGAGGCATTTTTCAAAAATGTCCCATCAAGGTCCTCGTATATTCCTTTCCTCATTTCAAATTCATCTTGATATATTTTCGTCCCATCCAGGTTAAGGCTAAACCTGAATCATTCCGATAAGAGTATATTGTCTCACCCACGAGACCTGATCAAAATTCTCATTTCCCACCATTTCGGAATTTCCATCTAAAAATCCCATCACGATTTCCTCATCTTTTACTCAAATCATATCATTTCGAGGATTTCGTCTCCCCAAAATCATTCAGGATAAGGTTTTAAGCCTGAAAAGCCATATTTTCAAAATAATTCTTCCATGCCCGGTTCAGACCTGCTGACTGGGGCATTTTCAAAATTTGGAGTGTTGTCTTTGCCACTAAGCTCGGCTTTCAACCGGCTTAGTAGCAAAGAGGGGCATCTGTGAACACCCCAAATTTTTCAAAGATTTGTAAAATAACCTTTTTGCCCCTGCTTCCATTTTCTGAGAAAATCAAAACAATGTCAAAGCTAAATTTCAGTCATTCTTCAAATTTTCTGAATTAAATTCCATATTAATGTATTCAAAATCAATTCCGGATGCGAATCCAGTGTCTTAAATCCAAATTTCATCAAAACCCGGATTCAAACCCATTTCTGAAGAAATTTTCTCAAAATGGCTTTAAAATTCTCAGAAAAATTCTCTTTTGTAAATATTTTTGCAAAAACACCAAAAAATTAGTTTTAAACCTTTGTTTTCTCGCAAATCTTAGAATTTTATTCTAAAAATACAAAAAAAATGGAAAAATAACACAAAAACCAAAAGTTTGGAAAATTTTTGAGAAAAATAAATGATTTTGAGCCTTTTTGAAAAACAATTTTTGCTAAAGACCTCTGAAGCCCTCTTTTGTAAAAAAATCGAAAGTTGAAAGGGAGTCTTTTGCAAAACCTTTTTTAGGGTTTTCTTTTCGTAAGGAAAAAGAGGAAAAGCCACCCCCCTCCATTTCTCTTCTTCACTCTCTCTCTTTCTCTCACCCATCGCACTCCTCCATCACCAACAGATTCACCTCTGGCCGCCCATCTCTAACAAACCCCCTCCTGAAGCTTCTTCTTCCTCCTTAAGAAGGGACTCAGGAGACCCTCTCTTCCACCCGTTTTCACCCCAGCATCCTTCTATTCTTCAGGCATCAGGATCCATCTTTCGCTCCCCTTCATCGATTAAAAATCCGTTTTCTTGTCTCTTTTTCATCCGTCTCTGATCTTCTCTTTACCTCTCCCTCACGAAGGAATCCTGGCAATTACCAATGATCCTCTTCTTCTTTTCTGATAAAAGAAGCCCTCCCAGAAGAACTCCAGCCGACTCCTGCAGAGTTACATTGTAAATTATCAACGAAGCTTCAAAACTCCGGTGGACAATTTGCTGCGCTGCTGACAATCCCGATTGGGTAAGGAGAATTAATACCTACAGTGAAAAGGAATCCAAAGCCCAACCGCAAAGCTCCATCCTATAGCAGCAATACTCGAAAGAAGTGTTTCCGATTTTCGCTTCTCTTCCCTCCAGCCATCCGGCATCATCATCATGTAAGAACTGAGGAGTTCGGGTCCTTCCAGACCAAATTTTGAGTATTCTGTATACATTATTGTGTGTTTTGCCATGGTTTGAGAGCCCCTTGAGGAGTTGTTGGCTATCCTAGGGACAAATTGTGTAACAAGGGAATCTGCAGAAGCTATGTTCAGGAACATTATCAGTAACCAATTTTCTTTGAGTCACCTTGCTGGGATCAATTTTGCAGCAAATCGAGTCATTACAAAAATCAATTCTTCATTAAAATAGTCCACCATTTGGCGGTTGCTGAGAGGGAAATCCTTTGATTTATCATGTTGAAATCTTCTTGATTGGTTAAAAGGATGCCTGAAAATGCTAAAATAAAATCACCCCGATCCAGAAGGTACTCTGTACTGATAAAAGCCAATTGGTCATATTATGTATCACCAGCTTGAGCAAGCAGTTTCAAGAATCGGTCCGGTAATCAATTTACTGTTATATGTTTATTCTGGTGATTGTATAACATCTCTGTTAGCACCTATAATGTATTTCACCTCACTGCACCTATGTATTGCTACCTTCATACCATATTTATTTTGCTTACTTTATTATATTATAACTGTTTGCCTGTCACCATTCACCTTCACAACCTATCCCTTTAGAATTTTTTTTTTAAAAAATAGAGTATGATGTATATATATTCCATTTGGTTAAAATATTACATTGGCTATACTCATTCCTCCATCCGGAATGATACTCTCATATGAATTCTTAGCCTTGATATAGCATTTTCAGATCTTCTTTCATATGTCATATTTGCCCTGAGCTAACTTAAATCTTGCAGGAATTAGGGAGAGAAAGCTACATTTTTTTTCTTTCTCAGTTCAAGAATTTGAATTTCAATTCCATTCAAAACTTGTAATAGTTAGATCTAAATGAGAATTTACATTTTCAGTCTTAGATTAGAATGTATGAGCATGTATATATGCTAAACATTGCTTGTTTCATATTATTTTCTTTTTTTCATTTCAAAATCTCACAATGGTGAAACACGAATGGCACGTGCACCATTTTGTAAGAGATAACTGATACTAAGTTGACGATCCACATCAATGACCATAGTCAGGGTGCGGACAAAACTTAGCATTTTTACCTTTTACAAAATAACACTGGATCCATTTTCAAAATTTATCATATTTTCTTCTTTTGTTAGAATTTAACCTCAAATTAACTCAAAATATATACCAATGGCCATAGTCAGGGTATATTGAGGGTTAATTTCATTTTAAATTCTATAAAAGCACCAAAAAGGTAATTTATCCTTCATTTGAATTTAGATATGACTATTATATAATACATTGAATGACCATAGTCAGGAGTGTATTATATCATTAATCTTATTTAAATTCATTTGAAGAATGAAATATGATTTTTCAAATCCAATTTCAAACTTATTCAAATTCATTCATCATTTAAGATAGAGCAACATCATATTTTTCAAAATTCTTTTCCAAAATCCAAGTGATCTCAAATATCTTTCTTCAGTCTATAGTTTAATTCATTCTTCTATCTTATTTCAAAGATTTAAATTCCAAGTTCAAAGTCCAATTTGACTTTGAAATTTCAAAATTCAATCTTTATATTCTTGATTCATTCCAAATTCAAGCTCCAAATTCGAAGTCCAAATTGACTTTGAAGTTCATTTATAATTCAAATTCTCAAATCAATTTTGAAATTCCAAAACTCCAACTCAATTCAAAATCCAATTTCAAAGTTCAATTTAACTTTGAAGTTTCTGATTCATCTTCTGATTCAAAATCAAGTTTTCTTCAAGTTTTAAATCAAAGTTGAGATTGACTCTGAATCTCAAAATCCAAACATTCCTAAGATCAATCTGGGTTTTCAAAATCCAGATCCATCTTCAAAAGTCCCATTTGGACTTTTCAAAATCCAAAATCCAAAGTTAATCTCAGCTTGGATCCAGATTTCCAAGTACAAATCCAACTTCCCCTTTCGATCTTAGACCTCAGATCCGCATTTCATCTTGGATTCCAAATCTTGGATCAAATCCATTCTAGGATCCAGAACCCAATTCTACCTTGGATCTTAGACTTCAGATCCGAAATTTTCATTTAGGATCCAGATCCTCATTCCACTTTGGATCTCGAATTACAGATCCAAATTCCATTTAGGATCCAGATCCCCATTCTACTTTGGATCTCAAATTACAGATCCAAATTCCATTCTAGGATCCAGAACCCAATTCTACTTTGGATCTCAGACTTCAGATCCAAATCCATTCTAGGATCCAGAATCCAATTCTACTTTGGATCTCAGACTTCAGATCCAATTCCATCTTAGGATCCAGAGTCCAACCCTATCTTGGATCTCATATTTCAGATCCAAATACCATCTTGGATTCCAAATCTTGAATCCAATTCCATTCAAAATTCCAAATCCAAATTCCAATTTAATTCCCATTTCTAAAACCAATTCCATTTCATTCCAGATTTCAAATCAAGTTTCCATTTCAGATCCTAAATTCAAAATTCAACTTTGAACTCTATTCAGAATCTAGATATTGGATTCAGATTTCATCTTGAAAATCCAACTTTTAAATCAATTTCATTTCTCAATTTTGTTCAAAATTTCCCAATTCTATCTTTCCTTCTGATTCAATTCCATTTTCATTTCTATTCTGATTCAAAGTCCATTTATGACTTTGAACATTTCTTTTATCTCAAAACTTCAAAATCATTTTCCAAAATCCAGATTTATTTTCCCAAGCTCTTGATTATTCTAGAAACTTAGAACTTTAATCTTAAGTTCTAAGTTAGAAATCATTTCTTCACTTTATCAGATTCATCTCAAAAACACCTGGGAATTCTTCAAAATATTTTCAAAAAGAGCATACATCTTTGCATTTGCACAAGCATGACTCTTTGCGCATTTAGACTCAGGATAAATACTTAGATAAATTCTTTGCAAAGCAAAAGGCATAAATTCGACCCTTGGTTCGATTACCCCTGGTAAAGGCGCCAGGAACGGTCGAACCTCGTACCGACGAGCGGATCCCGTCTCCCAGTTTTCCCGTAAATATTTCAAAAACGGAGGCGAGTTATTTCAAAATATTTTCAAAAATTAAGGTCAAGTGAGACCCGCAAAAGAGTTCCTCTCCTTCCTTTCTCTTCTTTTTCTCTTCTCTTTTTTTTTTTCTGTCTTTTATCTTTCTCCCTTCAAAAAGGAGGAAAATAAGAGGTTAGAAAGGAAAAGAGAAGGAAGAGAGAGAATATTACGAGAGGAAAAATTTTGCGATGATCACACCGAGTTAAGCGTAGCGATTTCCCGCCAAAGAGGGGAGATGCCGCTGAAATGGATAAAAGAAACGCACGCTTTCTCCGATAAAGAGAGGAAGTGCTGCTGAAATTCCTGAAGGAGCTAAGAGTAGCTCAGAAAGAACGTAGCAGAATACTCTGACATATAGGAGAGTGCTACCTAGTTCATGGAATGCCTTCTACAACGTAGAAGGATTCGTCACACCACTGCCGGTAGAGTAGAGGAGGTGCTGACTGAATGGTTGGCAAAAGAGCTGGCAGAACCAGTTAAGTGGCACAACGATGCCGTTTGTTGGAACGACGTCAAAATGACTCGTCTCCCTCACACCTGCAAGGGCACCATACTTGTAAGAGTCGTTGCACCAAGGTAGTGGTAGCGCCTTGACGAGGTCCTGAGCTCGTTGCGTAAAAATACGCTGAATAGCCGATCCGTAGAGATCGAGTCATGTGCATGCTCATTGAGAATTATCAGACAACCAGACTCGTAAGGGCCGCTGAGCCGGAGTGTGTTGTTTCCACCGAAAGAGGTGAAATGCTCATCAAGGCCGAAGTGCCTAGAGTAGAGTTAAGCATGCATATGAATAAAACCTTTGTTCCACGATGAAAACCGTGTGGTTGATTGGGGTCGGGTACATACTTCTCAAAGGTTGCCCTATAGGCATGCAATGTTCGTCAAGTAATTGTAAGACCGGCAGACCCCTTTCAGAATTTCTCACCGAGGAAGACGGTGATGGCGCAGCCTTGAGTGACATATATTTCACCCGAACCTGATAGAGTTCATTGTTGGCCTCCATCACTCAGAGGTATGGAGGTTCTGGTTATCCTTAAATATCTAAGGATTGAATCCAACTACTGCAGTAGCAGAATGCATTCGGATACCTAGTAAGGATCTCTTCTGGTATGTTGTACCATCCTACTAGGGGGATGGGGTCAACAGGCCTCTGGGGTATCTAAAATACAAAGAATAATCAACCCCCAGATCGTAGCGTTGTTGCCTAGATATGAGTCCCCTAAGCCCAGGGGGAGGTGCAATTATCGAAACAAAGCATTAGCTTAGGTACAACGATACTTTGAATGTATGCGTGTATGGACATTGTTGAGTCAGTCCTGCATAACCTTTGTAAAGGTGTCATGGTCGGTATACTACTGAACCGATTGGGAAAGAATCTCATTGATATCCATACGACTAAGCGAAGCTCAGAGAGTTGTCCTTAGATTAGTAGGATACGGATGTGCCAAGCATAAAGGCTTAAGCTAGACATCCATTCGTAACCCTGAAGAGGTCAAAGCTAAGTCGTAAAGACTTAAGCGATTATTCCAACTCACAGCCCTGAAGAGGCTTATGCAAAGTCATGATGACTTGCGTGGATGTTCAACTCATAGCCCTGAGGAGGCTCTTGCGATATATGCTAAGTCTTGGAGGCTTGAGCGTCGCTTTTACAAACTGCGACCCTGAGTGATCATTATTTGTACTTGAGTTGAATGGATGTATGACTGCTTGCTTACCAGACCATCAGTTGTTTTGATCCCGTGTTATGGGGATTTCAGGTGTTGAACCTGCGTTGCAATATGCGGAGCAAGGTGGCATAGAGTTCTAGGGTTTCTCTAGAGAGAGTTGTACTGCTTCTTAAACCTATATTGCTTTTCCAAGCAGTAATGTTGTAATAAATATGTGGTTTTCGGTAAATGGAACACTTTGGTGGTGAATGAGTTGCTTGGCCACATACCTGCAACGTGCTCGGAGTTTTCTAAAACCGACGACTCATTATCGTCTGATTCCGCTGCTAAAAGCTTTTCTAAGTTCCGCTGCAAAGAAAAAAAATAAAAAAAAAAATTCATGAAAATTTTAACTTAGCTTTGTTTTGAAAATTCGGGGCGTTACAATCTTCATCCCATCCAGGCTAAGGGCTAAACCTGACTCGTTCCCAAAAGGATTGATCTTGTCTCACCCATGAGACTTGATCAAAATTCTTATCTTTCATCATTCTGGGATCTTTACCCAAAGTCCCATCACGGTTTCCTCATTTCTATCATTCAGTCATATCATTGTCAAGGATTTCGTCCTCCCAGGACCATTCAGGATAAGGTTTTAAGCCTGAAAAATCATGTCTCTTCAAAATAATTCTTCCACACCCAGTTCAGGTTTGCTAAACTGGGGCATTTTCAAAATTTGGAGTGTTATCTTTGCCACTAAGCTCGGCTTTTGCCGGCTTAGTAGCAAAGAGGGGCATCTGTGAACACCCCAAATTTTTCAAAATCTTTTAAATATTCCCTTTTTGCCCCTGATTTCATTGAGTCACTTTTAAATCTAAATTCCAGTTCATTTCTCAAGTTTTACTGAAATTAAATTCATTTGACTCAATCTCGGATTCAGATCCATTGTCAAAATCCAAAACTGAGCCTCGTTATCCAATTTTTTATCAAATCCTCAAAATTTCCAAAATAACCTATTGAAAGGCTCAAAAAGTTCGTCCGATATCCGTTTGAATCCATCATGTTATATTCCTCGATTTGAGGTTTAAAATTCAAATATTTTCTCAAAAACTTGAGTAAAAACCCATTTTCTGAAGAAATTTTCCCAAGATAACCCTGATTTTTCAGAAAAACCCTTCTTTTGTAGAATATTTTGAAATTTTGCAAAATTAGTTTAAATTCCTTAGTTTTTAGAGTTTTGTCTTCAAAAATACGAAAAAATATAGAAACTGTCAAGGAAAAAACAAAAAAATAAGAAAATAGAAAAAAGAAGAACATAAAAATAGCCTTTAAAAACACCTTTTGAAAATCAAGTTTTATGAAGACACTTTTTTAGCAAAATTTGTTAAAAACCCCTCTTTGTAAAATCCTGAAAATAAAAGGGCCCTTTTGTAAATATGTTTTTAGGATTTTCTTTGAAAACCCTTCGTAGGAAAAGAGAGGTGGCGCCTCTTTCGCAAAACCTCCTTCCAAAAGGATCCTCTCCCCCTCTCGCCCGAACCCTCCATGGCAAACCCTCAGATCACCTTCCATCGCCAACCACCCAGGCGACTCTCCTCCACCCATCACTAACGGACCTCCCTTCCAGACACTCCCTCCTCTTCTTTAAGAATCGGCAAAGGAAAACCCGGAGATCCATCGCTTCTTCACCACCGCACCCCTCGTTCCTTCTCTTTCGTCTCTACGATCCACTCTCACCACACCCTCAGGAAGCTTCATCAATCCCTTGCCTCTCCACCCGGAGTCCCTCCTGATCGATCCTCCTCTCTTTTGGCGTTTCCCCTTTTTCCTTCTTCATAACTTCTGAAGAATCAGCAATCATCACGTAATATGTCACTAGCATTTGAATCAAAACCCAAACATCAGCACTCCATAGACCTCAGCATCTGTTGTGAAGTGCTCTGCTCGGCTGAGCAAAATTTGGGATACTAGCAACAAAAAAAAAAGGAAAACACTTGGATATCGGCTTTCCACAATTTTAAGGTATGATCCTTTAAATATATATTTTAGTGCATTTAAGTGTTCATGCATTGTTATATTTGGATCTCCTTCATAAGTTTGTATTTGGGAATTAGGAATGTATAATTCTTGCATTTTTTTTTGTGCTGTTAAATATAATCCCTGCAGTTCAAGCTCGAGGTTCCTACCCCATGCTTCCAAAACTTTGTTTCTTTGTTTTTGTCATCTTAAAAGCACCTGTCCATGTGAAGTTTTAAAATATAATGTACTGAAATATGGATGAAGATAGAGCTTATAATTTAGCCGGATATGTTCCTGCTCTTATCTGAAATATTCTACTACATTTGACATATCTACCCCATCTCCCACGGTGTGCACACTCAGTGTGTATACACCTTATGTGATGCTATCCATTCACAGTACCACATACACAGCCCAATGGTTGTTGTAATACACAGCATCCCCATTACATTCCCCACCTAAAATAATTATAGCCACTTCTATTGCAAATACCAATCTCCTTTCATAGCACCTTTCCTAAACTATCATCTGTTGCACATTGGCCCTGTTTGCATAACATCAGCTACATGTTGTCCAGTAACGGGTTTAGCATAACATCACTTTGTAAGCACTAAGTTTTCACCAACCAGCTGTTGTAGATCTTTTTACCTCCCATTTAGCATCCTTGTTGGTATACTATATCCTCATAAGCACCTTCATAGCAACCCACTTATCACATAACACTCATACTTCATTTTCACATATTTTCGTATATATATCATATGAATACCCCCACATCCATTAGTAATATGATGCATTATATGGATATTTTCAGGTAAATATTGCTCATTGGATTAGATTTCATTGTATGTATATAGGGTTTCTAAAGCATAGCGGTTTTTCTCATTATTTCCTTTGCTTGTGCTAACTCTGTTTTGCAGGATTATAGATTTCCCTTTTTCAAGATAGATATTTTCCATCTCTTCAGAATTCATTCTCATAATGTAATAGTTAGATATAATGAAAATATTTACATTTCCAGTTCTAGATTAGAATGAATGAGCATTGTAAACATCATGAATTACTTGTTCTCATATTTTCTCCTTTATTTCTAAGAATTCACAAATGGGGACACGAATGGCATGTGCACCATTCTAATGAAAGGTGATTAAGTCCTAAGTTGATGATTTACATCAATGGCCATAGTCAGGATGTGAACAAAACTTAGGATTTTCATCTTTTATGGAATAACATTAGATCCTCACTGGACTCCTCTTCAAAAATCATTATATTTTTAAATATTTTCTTCTTTTATCAGGGTTTAAATTAAAATTAACTCAAAATATATATCAATGACCATAGTCAGGATATATTGAGAGTTAATTTCATTTTAAACACTATAAAAGCACCAAAATATATTTTATTCTTCACTTAAATTAAAATATGATTATTATATAATACATTCAATGACCATAGTCAAGGATGTATTATATTTTCAATCTTATTTTAATTCATTTTAAGAATAAGATATGCTTTTCAAAATCCAATTTTAAATTCTTTAAATTCATTCATCATTTAGAATAGAATTGCATCATATTTTCAAAATATCTTTTCAAAAACTCTAAGTGATTTTTGAGTATCTTTCTTCATTTCTCAAATCAAATTCTATTCTATAGATTCAAATTCAATTCTATCTCATTTTCAAGATTCAAAATTCGATTTCAGAGTCCAATTTGACTTTGAAATTTCAAATTCATTTTCAAAACTTCAAAAAATTCCAATATAAATCGAACTTCAAAGTTTGAATCAACTTTGAAATTCCAAATTCATCTTCAAAATTTAAAATCAAATCAATATCTCAAATCCAATTTCAAAGTTCAATTTAACTTTGAAATTCTTGATTCATCTTCTAAATTCCAGATTCAAGCTTCAAATTCAAAGTCCAATTTAACTTTGAAATTCATTTGTACGTTCAAAATTCAATCCTCAAATCTCTATTTCAATTCATTCTTCTATCTTATTTTAAAGATTTAAATTTAAATTTCAGAGTCCAATTCGACATTGAGATTTCAAAATTCATTTTATATTCAAAATCCCATTTCCAAATTCGATTTCAAAGCTCAATTTAACTTTGAGATCTTTGATTCATCTTCTGATTCTCAATTCAAATTTTAAATTCGAAGTTCAATTTGACTTTGAAATTCATTTGTATATCCCAAAAATTCAAATTTTAAATCAAACTTCAAAGTTCAATTTAACTTTGAAGTCATCTTCTGTTTCAAAAATCAAGTTTAATTTTATCATCTTCAAATTCAAAATCAAAGTTTGAGATTGATTCTGAATCTCAAAAGCTTGACCCTTCCAAAAATTTTAAAATTCAATCTGGGTTTTCAAAACCCAGATCCATCTTCAAAAGTCCAATTTGGACTTTCAGAATCCAAATCCAAAGTTAGATCCAAATTACATCTGAGATTCCAGATCTTGGATCCAATTCCATTCTGGATCCAGAATTCAACCTTATCTTGGATCTCAGACTTCAGATCCAATTCCATTTTTAGGATCCAGAATCCAGTTCCATCTTGAATCTCAGACTTCATATCCAAAATCCATTTAGGATTCCAGATACAGAATTCAACTTCACTTTGGATCTCAGACTTCAGATCCAATCTCCATTTAAAATTCTGATTTTGGATCCAAATCTATCTTAAATTCCAGATTTCAAATCCAATTCCATTTTCAAATCTCATCTGGACTTCTTTTCTATTTATACCATTTAGATCCTAATTTTAAATCTTAAATATGGAATTTCAATTCCACTTCAAACTTCATCTCCTCTCCTAAATCCAGGTTCAAAATCCAAATTCAAAGTTCATTTTTGACTTTGAAAACTTCATTCCTTCTTCTCTAAATCTTCAAATCATTGTTCTCAAAATCAAAGATTTATTCTCCTAAAACTCTGATTGTTTTCAAAGACTTAGAACTTCAAAGATATCCTTCCTGATCTATCTCAAGTTCTAAAGCTAGATTCAACCATTTCTTCACTCCATTATCAACTTCATATCAGAACACTTGGAGATTTCCAAATCAATTTTCAAAAAGAGCATACACCCTTGCATTGCACAAGCATGATTCTTTGTGCATTTTAGACTTAGAATAAATTCTTAGATAATATTTAGGCAAAGCAAAAAGGCATAAATTCGATCCTTGGTTCGATTACCTCTGGTAAAAGCGCCAGGAACGGTTGAACCTCGTACCAACGAGCGAATCCCGTCTCTCCATTTTCCCGCAATATTTCAAAACGGAGGCGAGTAATTTTCTAAATATTTTTCAAATCAAGGTCAAGTGAGACCCCGCAAAAGAGTTTCTCTCTCTTTTCTTTTCTTTCTTTTCTCTTCTCTCTTCTTTTTTGTCTTTTATTTTCCCCTTCAAAAAGGGAAAATAGAGGTTAGAAAAGGAAGAGAGAGAAACACCAAGAGAGGAAAAAATTTGCGATGATCACAGTGAGTGATACCAGTAGTAATGAGCTGTTATAGAAAAAGTAAAAAAAAAAAAGGAGAAATATATAGACAACAAAATAGAAAAAGTAGAAGATGATGGTAAACAATGGCTGAAGTAGACGTACACAAGGGATATGCCAATACAGAGATCGCATACAGAAGCTGACAGGTAAGTGCTCCAAAGGGGGGGAGGATCCCTATTAGGAGCTTGTGAACACCCCAAATTTTTCAAAATCTTTTAAATATTCCCCTTTTGCCCCTAAATTCATTTTTTTTTTGAGTAAATGAGTCATTTTAAATCTAAATTCTAGTTCATTTCTCAAGTTTTACTGAAATCAAATTCATTTTATATATTTAAATTGATTTCGGATCTGGATCCATTGTCCAGATCCAAATCTAAATCTCCTTGTTCAAATTTAAATTATAGAAAATACCAAAAATAGTCTTTAAATAGCTCGGACAGTCCATTCGACATCCGTTTGGATCCATCACATGTATTTCTCAATTCGAGCTTCAAAAACTCAAACATTTTCTCAAAACTTGGGTCCGAACCCATTTTCTGAAGAAATTTCCTCAAAATAGCCTTGAAAACCTTCTTTTTGTAAATATTTCTCAAAAATACAAAAAAAAAATTAGTTTAAATCCTTGTTTTGCCGTACATTTTAGGATTTTGTATTTCCCAAAATACAAAAAAAATAATAAAATACTCGGAAAAGAACAAAAAAAAAATCAAAAATAAATGAAGAAAATTGCAAAATGATTTTTAGAAACCTGTTTTAGAGAAAACTTTTTAAAAGAGGCCCTTCTTTGGAAAAAGCATTATTTTCATTTTAAAGTCGAGTTAGGGTTTTTTGAAAACCCTAACTCTCGCCATCTTCCTTCCTCAGCCGCCTCTCTCTCTCCTCTATGACCCGACCTTTCTTCTCCCAAAACCCTTCGATCCCTCATCCCCGCGGAGGAACCACTGATCTTCAACTTCCCCATCGTCTCTCTCAGTCGCCGTCCATCTTTAACAAAATCCTCCATCTCCTCCTTCGTAAGCCCCCCATCTTCAACCGCATCCTCCTTTCCCTCTTTAAAAAGGGACGAAGACCCTCTTCCTCCGGATCCGTCTCCCACCTCCCCACGGCGCCATCCTTTTCCCTCCTTCATATCAGGTAAGAGCTTTTCTTCTTTTTCTTCTTTCTTCATAGAAATTTCTTTTTCTAAATTTCATCCCTTGTTTTTGTTTCTTCATTTTTTTTATTTTTATTTAGCAAGATTGTGCGATCGATCTGCATATAGCAGAACCGATTCACTCCTTTGCAACAACAAATGGAACAATCCTGTTCCAACACATTTTATGTATTATTTCACATTTTCATTTTTCATTTATATTAAGTTCCCCAAATGCTTTGCTCTGTCTTGATAATCAGGTAGTACATCGTTCTCCTTCTGATTTTATTCTACTTTTATTTCCTTTCTTTTTTTTTTCTTTTTTTTTTACTGATTTCTGTTTACATTTAGCTTCCAAATTTACCTTCTCATATTTTTTTTTTTGGGGTAAATATAAGCCGAATATGGCATTTCGTTTAACATTCTTTTTCCCCATTTCACGTATTTGTCCTCAGTTATACCAGGGGGAGTCTTAATACGTCGATCTCTATTGATCCCCTGTTAAGTTTTTTTTTTTATGCATCCCTCATAGATGCCATCAATGATGGTATTAGATTGCTGTGTTAAGTTCCTGAAGCAACGAAAATTGGATCTGATGATATTTGTGATGGACAGCAATATTGGGTAGGCTATCTTGGGTCAAAGCTTAAATATATCACATTTTGTTTCAGTCTTGCCTCTCGTTTGCAGCTAATGTTGGATTCCATTTGTGATATCTGCTTGTATCCAGGGTTGCATTTTCAATTTTTTTTTTATTCATTTTCTGTTGATATGAAGGAATTTCGTATCAGTTTCCTGTAGATATAATGTTTGTTTTAGATCAAGAATGAATTCAGATTCGATTTGGCTGAAGGCTAATCGAATTTTGATTCATCTCTCTGATGAGATATCAACTCATTTGCATTTGATTTCCTCATAAAGATTGTGATTATCAACCACGGCAATAAGCTGCTGCGCCAATGCTAAGCTGCAGAGCTTAAATACCCACCCTACATCCTCATCGTTTTCTATGTCCATCATTCCAATGCTTGGTCTGAACTTATATATCTACATGAAGCCGTTCATTTTTTTTTTTTTTTAGATACTTGTTTATTTCTTCTTTGCTCCCATCAAGGAGATGCTTAATGCCATGATTATAGCTGACATTTCTCGTCTATGTAATGCTTCTAATTGTTCTGGAATTATCGCTGGTGTCTTAATGGTGAAAGAGGCTTCCTTGCAACGTGGTTGTTGGGCTTTAGTCAGTTTTTTTTTTTTTAGTAATAGAGTCACATCAATTTTTCTTGACTTCACTTCAGCATGAGTCTTAGTTTCTTGATCTAATGTTATCCTCATATCAATCATACTGTATAAGCTGTAGGTATAAATCCTTTATCATGTGCCTTTTTCACAAGCACCAGCATCGGATCATTAATATTAACACCAGTTCACTGATCCTTGTGGGCAATGCCATCTCTGTAGCCCTATGAGTTGTGTGTGTTTGCGGTAAAAGAAAATCTCATCTGGTTCAAGGTTCCTCAGGAAGGGATCCATCTTGATTCAAATCCCTGGCCTAGTAAGGGAAAGGTGAAAATTTTGTTGGTCTGAATCAAATCATGGCATGGTGGCCAAATTGATCTTCTAAGCAAATTGTAACTTTTGATCAGAAATCTCAAATTCAAATCCGTTCTTTTAACGGCTAATTCAGAAATCTCACGAAGCATGCTGAGATTACATATGGGTAGTGAAGTTTAGCATTGGAATTCTTGTGATTACGGAATCACAGCCGTGACATGCAAGCTATGCCATGGTAAGAGACTTATCAAAAGTGATAGGATTCTGTTTTGCTGTAAATTGCTAGTATTATACAGCATATCTCCCTGTTAAAGTTTTGGCATCTATGCACCTTCTCTCCATCGTCAACATGCACTGCCCGACGCCATCTCCAGGTAAGTCATTTGTTCCTGTAAACACCACCTATACATCACTCTCACCATTTGTTGTGCAACACCCTGTGTAATGTCTACATAACAGCCCCTGTTTTTTTTTTTTTTTTCTGTTTTCGACATTCACTAACTTCTCTGTTTCTTCAGTTAGTAGCTTTTCTTGCTTAAATTCTTGTTTTGTTATATAGTAGTTCTATATGATTTTCTGTTTTACATGAATCTACTGTATGTTTACATGACTGCATTTCTTGTATTATCCATTTTTGTTGATATCTTGAATTTCTGCAAGTTAGCTTAAATTATGCAAATTAGCATCATTGTCATCTACACTTTGCCAGGTGGTTATACCTTCATTACTATTTGTTTACTGCATAACCTACACTTCCTATCATGATGATAAGCACTGCACAATCCTTGCTTATTGCCCCTTTTGCATTTCCCTCTGTTCCTTAGCAGCAACTCACAATGAGCACCCACTGTAGCAGAATAACACTCACTCGCTGGCTGTGCATTACAGCTCCAGCTCACCCTCATTATCTCTTACTACTCCAATATATATGCAATATCTAAACCACTGTACCCACTTGCAGTCCCACTGGCTGCAGCATATGATTTTTCACCTTCCAGCCATGCACTGTTCCCCTTTCATTTCACCCTTCCCAGCATATCACCCTTCACTTGCCTTTCCCTCACTACCGTATGTCACCATCTTCCCTCAAAATCTGTTGCATAGTAGCCTTACACCCTGCTGGACCTTCACGTTTCAGCTCCATTATCACTTATAGCATCACCAAATATGTCATTATATCATCTTCCACCTCTTTTTCTGCTACTATACGTGTACTACAAGCACACAACCCCTTTACAGCTGTCTCACCTTCATCATTACATTCCCCACAGTGCCTTCACATTACCTTCATTCCCTAAGTTTGCTTGGTGATTCCTCATATCTTGTTACAGTGACTTACAAGTTGTGTATTCATGACTCTTGAATAAATACTATTCACCTACTCTCTATTTGTTACCTCCGCAGCACCAAGCCTCCCAACCTTTATCCTCCTCGTTGCCCCAACTGTGCTCATTCGCCATACTCATACATCCAGCCTGTTGTATCTCTTTGTAGTAGCTGCAGCAATGATTCCTCATATACCATCAGTCAGCCATGTTATACCTCTTTATTGTGCTTCATATCACCCCTTGGTAGTCCCTATTTTTACCTACCTTGTAGCTTCATCCAATACTTACCTCACCAAAATCTCTGGGTTTTCCTGAAATATCCACTAAATTCCAGCTGCAGTACATTACCATGATCATGACATTTGGTGTATTCACTTCATTAGTTCACCTTGACACTACGTCATCCACTCACTGTCATCTTCCACTTGCGAACTGCACTTACACAGTCCCTTCACACTCAGCATAGTGAATCTCATTCATGTCACACATATTTAATGAGAGTGTATATATATATATATACATATATATATATATATATATATATATATATATATATATATATATATATATATATATATATATATATATATATATATATGTATCTTCCACATATGTACATTGCCTACATAGATATGTGTCAAATCCTTAAATACAACATCTGTTTATTAATATCCAATATCCTGTGCTAACTCTCTTTTTCAGGAGTATATAAAAAGTTTGAATTTCTCTCTTGGATTAGAAATTTCTGATATTTACAATTCCAAGTTGTAATAAATTAGGTATAAATGAGAAATTTAAATTTCCTGTTTTAGATAGAATGAATGAGCATTGTAAATATCATGAATTACTTGTTTTTCATGTATTTTGCCTTTATTTCTCAAATTCTCACAAATGGCTACACGAATGGCACGTGCACCATTTCGCAAGAGGTAAATTAATCCTAAGTTGATGATTTACATCAACGGCCATAGTCGGGATGTAAACAAGACTTAGGATTTTTATCTTTTACGAAATAACACTGGATCCACACAGGATCCATTTTCAAAATTTATCATATTTTCCTTAAATATTTTTTTCTTTTATCAGAATTTAACTTAAAATTAACTCAAAATATATACCAATGGTCATAGTCAGGGTATATTGAGAGTTAATTTCATTTTAAATTCTATAAAAGCACCAAATGTGTTTTATTCTTTACGTGAATTTAAATATAGATTATTATATAATACATTCAATGACCATAGTCAAGGATGTATTATATCCTCAATCTTATTTTAATTCATCCAAAGAATGAAATAGCTTTTCAAAATCCAAATTCAAAATTCTTTTTAAATCATTCATCATTTAGGATAGAACTGCATCATATTTCAAAATTACTTTTTCAAAACTCCAAGTGATGTAAATATCTTCTTTAATCAAATCTTCAAATCTTGTTCATCCTTTTCAATTCTATTTCATTTTCCATCTCAGAGTCCAATTTAAGTCTGAGATTTCAATTTCATTTCATATTCAAAATTTCCAATTTAAATTCATTTTCAAAGTTCAATTTTTGAAGTTTCAAATTCATTTTCAAAAGACTCTAGTCAAACTCCAAGTTCAATTTAACTTTGAGATTCTTGATTCATTTCAAGCTTCAAATCCCAGGTTTAAATTGACTTTGGGATTCATCTATATATTCAAAATTCAATGTCTAAAACTCCTTTTCCCCAATTCAAATCAGACTTAGAAATTCTTGATTCCTCTTCTAAATCTAACTCCAAATCCATTTTAGGATCCAGGATTCAACACTCATATTGGATCTCAGACTTCGGATCCAATTCCTCTTTAGGATCCAGAGTCCAATTTCACCTTTGGATCTCAGACTTCAGATCCAATTCCTCTTTAGGATCCAGACTCCAATCTTACTTTTGGATCTTAGATTTCAGATCCAATTTCCTTATAGGATCCAGAATCCAATTTCACGTTGGATCTCAGACTTCAGATCCAAATCCATCTTAGGATCCAGAGCCCAATTCTACATTTGGATCTGAGACTTCAGATCCACTCCATTTTAGGATCCAGAACCCAAGTCCATCCTGGATTCTAAAGCTCGGATCCCATTCCCTTTAGGATCCATAGTCCAACTCCACTTTTGGATCTCAGACTTCAGATCCAAATCCACTTTAGGATCTAGAATCCAATTCTACTCTGGATCTCGGACTTTAGATCCAAATCCCTCCTAGGATCCAGAACCCACTTTTATATCGGATCTCAGATCTTAGATTATAAACCCATCTTTAGATCCAATTCCATTCTCAATTCTAGATTTCATTCCATTTTCAGATCTCATCTGAACTCCCTAAATCCATTTCTATTCTTAAATACCATTTGATTATCCCAGATCCATTCCAAACTTGAAAATCCAAATTCAATTCCACCTCAAGTATTCATTTCCTTTTCTAAATTCAAATCCAAATTCAAAGTCGATTTTAACTTTGAAACTTCATTTCCTTTCACTTTTTAGAAGCTTCAAGTCATTCTTTCTCATTTTTTCCAAAAATCCTAATTTACTTCAAAAACTTAGAATTTCCCTGATCTATCTCAAGTTCTAAGTTAGATTAAAACATTTCTTCACTCCCTTACCAAATTCATCTCAGAATACTTGGAAATTTTCCAAACATCTTTCAAAAGAAGTATACATTCTTGCATTGCACAAGCATGGTTCATTGTGCATTTAGAGTTAGAATAAATTCTTAGATTATATTTAGGCAAAGCAAAAGGCATAGATTCGATCCTTGGTTCGATTACCCCTGGTAAAGGCGCCAGGAACGGTCAAACCTCGTACCGACGAGCGAATCCCGTCTCTCCATTTTTCCCGCAATATTTTCAAAACGGAGGCGAGTAATTTTTCTAAATATTTTCAAATAAAGGTCAAGTGAAAACCGCGCAAAAGAGTTCCTCTTCTCTCTCTTTTTCTTTCTTCTTCTTTTCTCTTCTCTTTCTTTTCTTTCTTTTATTTTTCTCCCTTAAAAAAGGAGGAAAATAGGGGTTAGAAAAGGAA
This sequence comes from Nuphar pumila, assembly GCF_984573655.1. Lineage (NCBI taxonomy): Eukaryota > Viridiplantae > Streptophyta > Magnoliopsida > Nymphaeales > Nymphaeaceae > Nuphar > Nuphar pumila. The sequence goes on from NC_143254.1 coordinate 61,016,877, forward strand.
AAGAGAAGGAAGAGAGAGAAACAACGAAAGAGGAAAATTTTTGCGATGATCACAGTTTTGGCGACCGAGATGGGACTCGTCTTCGTCCGGTTGGATCTATGCCTTTGCTTTGCTTTTATATAATCTAAGTCTTTATTTTAACATATGTCAGCTACATTTCCATGCAAACCTTAGGAGCCTAGACTCTGTCCTAAGCTGACATCATTGCATATAGGATATAAGTATGGTTTGGTAGGACCATATTGAGGAGATTATATCCATGTTCACATTAGATTTAGGCCTTAAATACAACTCTCCTCAATTTTAGGGATTGAATGCAAAACAATGTATGCAAGTGTATGCTTCTCTTTATTTAAATCTATCTCTTTAGGACTTGCATTAGAGCCTTCTGATTTTATTACATGTTGATCATATTTTGAAAACATCCCTACCTATATTGTCCCGGTCTTCACGTTGCTGGGCTGTCTCACTGAACCATAGTTCGGGAGAGAGCCTCACAACTGGACCACTTATTTGGGTTCGCGCCCCCCTACCACGTACCTAAGGGCCATAGTCCGAGGTATATCGGTAGGTGCTCAAGGCTGTTGGGAAGCCTTTACCTTAGAACGAGAGTAAATACTTTATATGCCACGTACTTCGAGCTTCGGCTTGAGTATATCGACATACCTTAATTGGAATCAGATGATCTAAATCTTAGAGTTAGGATTAAGATCCTATTTGCCATTTCAAATATTGCATATAGAGTCAGCTTTAGGGAGTGCTATTTGTGCATCCTTGCTTGTATGTCTGTGATTGAATGATATTACATATATATATCTTCCTTATATTTTCCAAAACCCTGGGTATATATTATTCAAAATTTCCTCTTTTGAAACCCCAGGTGTATTGCCTTTTCTTTCTGATTTCTTCAAAAACTTTTTGATCCTGCCTGCTATTTTTCAAAAATTTTCGTCATCTATTTTCAAAATTTGTTTTCCTTCATCATGAGAGAAATGATATTGCCTATGAGGATTTTCAAAAATGATAAAATTTCTTTTAAAGTCTTCAAATGATTCAAATGTTTTGATCTAAATCCCTTTTAAATAAACTAACATGTTGATTTTTTTTCTTTTTTAGGTTTTGAAAATCATTTGTCTTCAAAATCATCACCTCGTGTTTTGTTTTCTCTTTCAAAATTAGGTTTTTTAAATCACTATCCTCGAAATCAAACCTCATGATGATCTCTCATGATGATTCCCTTTTTAAAGGATCAGACCTTGCACTGATCATTTTTCTTGCAGTAGATTTTCTTCCCAAAAATGATTTCTCACTTATCTTTTAAATAAATATTTTCAAGATCCCATATGCAGGCAGGGTCAGAAAAACTCCTTTTTCTCTTAAATCTTATAAATTTTTCAGTTAATTTGGATATCTTCTTCATTCATTTTATTTTTATCAAGTTTATATCAATTTTATCAAGTTTTATCAATTTTTTCTCAATTCTATTAAATTTTATCCATTCTTTTTCCCGCTCAGGTTAAGGGATAAACCTGACCCTCGTTGTCCGAGGTGTTCCCATTCAGGATAAGGGAAAATCCTGAGACCCCTCGTAGGAGCAATAACGCTACCTATGAGGATTCTTTTGTAAATACAAGTTTTACCAATCTTTATTGATTTTCTAGATTTATATCAATCTCCCTTTATTAAATCTCTTTAAATTCTATTCTTTTTCCCATTCAAGATAAGGGAAAATCTTGAAAACCCTCGTAGGAGCAATAATGCTACCTACGAGAATTTTTTTGTAAATACAAGAATGGTTAACCTTTATTGATTTTCTAAATTTATATCAATTTCTCCTCACCTTCTTAAATTCTATTCTTTCTCCCATTCAGGATAAGGGAAAATCCTGAAACCCCTTGTAGGAGCCACAACACTACCTATGAGGATTCTTTTGTAAATACAAGTTTTGTTAATCTTTATTGATTTTCTAGATTTATATCAATTTCCCTTCGTTAAATTTTCTTAAATTCTATTCTTTTTTCCATTCAGGATAAGGGATAATCCTGAAACCCCTTGTAGGAGCAACAACGCTACCTATGAGGATTCTTTTGTAAATACGAGTTTTGTTAATCTTTGTTGATTTCCTAGATTTATATCAATTTTCCTTCATTAAATATCTTTAAATTCTATTGTTGTTCCCATTCAGGATAAGGGATAATCCAGAAACCCCTCGTAGGAGCAATAACGCTACCTATGAGGATTCTTTTGTAAATACAAGTTTTGTTAATCTTTGTTGATTTTCTAGATTTATATCAATTTCCCTTCATTAAATCTCTTTAAATTCTATTCTTTTCCCATTCAGGATAAGGGATAATCCTGAAACCCCTTGTAGGAGCAACAACGCTACCTATGAGGATTCTTTTGTAAATACGAGTTTTGTTAATCTTTGTTGATTTCCTAGATTTATATCAATTTTCCTTCATTAAATATCTTTAAATTCTATTGTTGTTCCCATTCAGGATAAGGGATAATCCTGAAACCCCTCGTAGGAGCAATAACACTAACTATGAGGATTCTTTTGTAAATACAAGTTTTGTCAATCTTTGTTGATTTTATAGATTTATATCAATTTCCCTACATTAAATCTCTTGAAATTCTATTCTTTTCCTCATTCAGGATAAGGGATAATTTTGAGATCACTCATAGGGGCAACCATGCTACCTGTGAGAATTCTTTTTACAAAAATAAAATCAAATTTTTCTCAAATGTTCTACATTTTTTTCAAAGTTCTATATCCTTTTGTCTTCTCAAAGTTTATTCTTTTTATATTCCCCGTCACATACCCGGTCCATTTAAATCATAGATCAGAAATTCTAAATCTTGTCATATTCCTTCTAAAATTCAAGTCTCAGGTTATTCCTTCATAAAATCTTCTATTTCCCCTTCAGGTTAAGGGATAAACCTGAATCATTCTTTTCCTAAATTCTCATCAAATGTCTATTCCATTTCCCCTTCAGGTTAAGGGATAAACCTGAATCATTCTTTTTCTAAATTCTCTTCAAAAATGTCTATTCTATTTTCCCTTCAGGATAAGGGATAATCCTGAAACCCCGACCATTCTTCTTGCCTCGATCTCTAAATATCTTAAATAGGCCGATCTCCTTCCCGACTTTCAGTGGGAAAACCTAGTGTTCGCATTGGCTATTTTGCTAAGTTTTCAAATCTAAAGATCAAGTTCATCAGTCCTCGTGCTATTTGTCTCTCAGAAAGTCTCAATCTTAAATCAAGTGATTAAATGAAATGTCCCAGCTACTTCGCTGGTCGTTAAACGATTAAATGAAATGTCCCAGCTACTTCGCTGGTCAGTAAATGATTAAATAAAATGTCCCAGCTACTTCGCTGGTCGTTAAATGATTAAATAAAATGTCCCAGCTACTTCGCTGGTCGTTAAATGAAATGTCCCAGCTACCTCGCTGGTCGTTAAATGATTAAATGAAATGTCCCAGTTACTTCGCTGGTCGTTAAATGATTAAATGAAATATCCCAGCTACTTCGCTGGTCGTTAAATGATTAAATAAAATATCCCAGCTACTTCGCTGGTCGTTAAATGATTAAATGAAAGGTCCCAGCTACTTCGCTGGTCGTTAAATGATTAAATGAAATGTCCCAGCTACTTCACTGGTCGCTAAATGAAATGTCCCAGCTACTTCGCTGGTCGCTAAATGAAATGTCCCAGCTACTTCGCTGGTCGCTAAATGAAATGTCCCAGCTACTTCGCTGGTCGCTAAATGAAATGTCCCAGCTACTTCGCTGGTCGCTAAATGAAATGTCCCAGCTACTTCGCTGGTCGCTAAATGAAATGCCCCAGCTACTTCGCTGGTCGCTAAATGAAATGTTCCAGCTACTTCGCTGGTCGCTAAATGAAATGTTCCAGTTACTTCGCTGGTCGCTAAATGAAATGTTCCAGCTACTTCGCTGGTCGCTAAATGAAATGTCCCAGCTACTTCGCTGGTCGTTAAATAAAATGTTTCAACTCCTTCGTTGGTCGTTAAATGAAATGTCCCAGTTTTCACTGGTCATTAAGTGAAAGGTTCCAGCTCCATCGCTGGTCGTTAAATGAAAGGTTCCAGTTTTACTGATCAGAATGTCCAAAATCATAAATCGCAACTAAAGGTCGCATCAAAATCTATATTGAGTAAATATTTCACATAGAAGTCATGAAAACTTTGCCAATCTGCTAAAAATATTTGTTGATTCCAAATCAATCTTACTGCACGAAAGAATTACCTCGGATTACCTCTAGTATTTTCTTCATAAAAGGTGAAACTCTTTGCAAAAAAGAGGTAAAATTCAAATCTTTTTCCTGGTGATCAACCAAAAGGATGAAAGAAATATCCTCGGTATGATTAGTGAAATAAATATTCGATGACATTGAAAAGCCGGAAGCGAATTGATATTGATCATAGCTATGATGCAATTTCCTGGCAATTAGACAGTGGAAATATCCTGAGCTACAAAAAACCCACTTAATCCACATCTTCTCATTCTAAAGCTGCAATCAAATATCTGCAAAAGGGATCTCTCAATTGTCGTCAAGATGAAGGCGAATTAAGCGAGTAGACCCCCGGGGCCAAAGAAGATTTGGATCATCTACCAAGATGAAGGAGTTTGTGAATGATCCTTCCAAGGAAAGTTCAGATCACCGTCAAGATGAAGGCGAGTGTGACGAACCTACCGACAAACCCTAAATGATATTTGATTTCAGCTATCATCTAAAGACCTTCGAGCCAATATCATATATAACGCATGAGAAAATGAAGGATCGAAGCATCTCTGAGATGAAGGAGTTTGTGACGTACCCTTCCCTGAAAAAAAAAGAGAGAAAAGTCAGGACATCTCCAGAATGAAGGATGATGTAAAAAGCCCGAAAAAGCCCAATGACTCAAAAAGAGTGCAAGAATATCATCATGAGAAAACACTCAGATATCAAGCTGCCTAAATTGCCAGAAGTCATCTTTCCTCATGCGAAATTCTTTTCTCAATGTCTTTTCACTACTTGCTTTTATGAAATTGAGAATATTTCTTCTCTTCTCATATCCAGGAAATGGATAACTTCCTTGAAGAAAATCATCAGCGCTAAAATTTTGAATTTGACTCTTAAGACCGAGGAGTTAACCTCGTTGGAAGAAATACTCTAGTTAAAAGAGGGAATACCTTTGCACACATGCGCACATTTTCAAGCGTTGAAGTCAACTATAAATTTATCTTATTGGCAAAATTTTTTAGATATTCTAAGATTGAAATAAATATTCAATATCCATTTTGATGCAACCTAGCGTTGTTTATATCTTCCAGAAGAGTTACCCCATTCAATTGAAGTATCTCTTCTGTCCCATCACGGTTTCGAGAAATCCGTATGGTTGTTCCCACTCAGGTTAAGGGTCAAAACCTGTACTTCCTGCGAGAGGTCATTAAATTCAAAAGTTGGTTTCAGTCTCAGCAATTAGACGTCCAAGTTCATCCCTTTCTCAACCTTTAGGAAACCCTATTTCCTTCCTTCTTTTGCAAAACCCCTTTCAGATATGTTCGTCCAAACTCCGAAGTTCCCATCTTGGTCTCTTCACTCGAGATTCCATACGGTCGTCCCCTTCAGGTGAAGGGTTAAGCCTGAACCTCGGGCATCGAGGTACCTTCCTTTTCCAGGTTTGGGTTAAACCTGAGTCTCGTTTCGACGAGGTGTTTTTCTCCAGTCCCATCATGGTTCCTCTCATCGAGGAATCCATGCTTTGTATATCCATCATAAAATCCTACTTGAGCTTCATCTCGTGAAACATTTGCCAAAATGTCCCATCAACGTCCTCACATATTCCTTTCCCCATTCAGATTATCTTGATATATCTCTGTCCCATCCAGGTTAAGGGCTAAACCTGAGTCACTCAAAAGGACTGATCTTGTCTCACCCATGAGACTAGATCGAAACTCCTATCATTTCAGATCATCACCCAAAGTCTTATCACAATTTCCTCATTTTCTACTCAGTCATATCACTTTCGAGGATTTCGTCTTCCAAAAGCCATTCAAGGATAAAGTTTTAAATCTGAAAAACCATGTCTTTTAAATCAAAGTCTTCCACACCCAGTTCAAATCTGCTGACTGGGGCATTTTCAAAATTTGGAGTGTTATCTTTGCCACTAAGCTCGGCTTTCAACCGGCTTAGTAGCAAAGAGGGGCATTTGTGAACACCCCAAATTTTTCAAAATCTTTTAAATATTCCCCTTTTGCCCCTAAATTCATTTTTTTTTGAGTAAATGAGTCATTTTAAATCTAAATTCTAGTTCATTTCTCAAGTTTTACTGAAATCAAATTCATTTTATATATTTAAATTGATTTCGGATCTGGATCCATTGTCCAGATCCAAATCTAAATCTCCTTGTTCAAATTTAAATTATAGAAAATACCAAAAATAGTCTTTAAATAGCTCGGACAGTCCATTCGACATCCGTTTGGATCCATCACATGTATTTCTCAATTCGAGCTTCAAAAACTCAAACATTTTCTCAAAACTTGGGTCCGAACCCATTTTCTGAAGAAATTTCCTCAAAATAGCCTTGAAAATCTTCTTTTTGTAAATATTTCTCAAAAATACAAAAAAAAAATTAGTTTAAATCCTTGTTTTGCCGTACATTTTAGGATTTTGTATTTCCCAAAATACAAAAAAAATAATAAAATACTCGGAAAAGAACAAAAAAAAAAATCAAAAATAAATGAAGAAAATTGCAAAATGATTTTTAGAAACTTGTTTTAGAGAAAACTTTTTAAAAGAGGCCCTTCTTTGGAAAAAGCATTATTTTCATTTTAAAGTCGAGTTAGGGTTTTTTGAAAACCCTAACTCTCACCATCTTCCTTCCTCAGCCGCCTCTCTCTCTCCTCTATGACCCGACCTTCCTTCTCCCAAAACCCTTCGATCCCTCATCCCCGCGGAGGAACCACTGATCTTCAACTTCCCCATCGTCTCTCTCAGTCGCCGTCCATCTTTAACAAAATCCTCCATCTCCTCCTTCGTAAGCCCCCCATCTTCAACCGCATCCTCCTTTCCCTCTTTAAAAAGGGACGAAGACCCTCTTCCTCCGGATCCGTCTCCCACCTCCCCACGGCGCCATCCTTTTCCCTCCTTCATATCAGGTAAGAGCTTTTCTTCTTTTTCTTCTTTCTTCATAGAAATTTCTTTTTCTAAATTTCATCCCTTGTTTTTGTTTCTTCATTTTTTTTATTTTTATTTAGCAAGATTGTGCGATCGATCTGCATATAGCAGAACCGATTCACTCCTTTGCAACAACAAATGGAACAATCCTGTTCCAACACATTTTATGTATTATTTCACATTTTCATTTTTCATTTATATTAAGTTCCCCAAATGCTTTGCTTTGTCTCGATAATCAGGTAGTACATCGTTCTCCTTCTGATTTTATTCTACTTTTATTTCCTTTCTTTTTTCTTTTTTCTTTTTTTTTACTGATTTCTGTTTACATTTAGCTTCCAAATTTACCTTCTCATATTTTTTTTTTTTTGGGTAAATATAAGCCGAATATGGCATTTCGTTTAACATTCTTTTTCCCCATTTCACGTATTTGTCCTCAGTTATACCAGGGGGAGTCTTAATACGTCGATCTCTATTGATCCCCTGTTAAGTTTTTTTTTTATGCATCCCTCATAGATGCCATCAATGATGGTATTGGATTGCTGTGTTAAGTTCCTGAAGCAACGAAAATTGGATCTGATGATATTTGTGATGGACAGCAATATTGGGTAGGCTATCTTGGGTCAAAGCTTAAATATATCACATTTTGTTTCAGTCTTGCCTCTCGTTTGCAGCTAATGTTGGATTCCATTTGTGATAATCTGCTTGTATCCTGGGTTGCATTTTCCATTTTTTTTTTATTCATTTTCTGTTGATATGAAGGAATTTCGTATCAGTTTCCTGTAGATATAATGTTTGTTTTAGATCAAGAATGAATTCAGATTCGATTTGGCTGAAGGCTAATCGAATTTTGATTCATCTCTCTGATGAGATATCAACTCATTTGCATTTGATTTCCTCATAAAGATTGTGATTATCAACCACGACAATAAGCTGCTGCGCCAATGCTAATCTGCAGAGCTTAAATCGCTGCTGCGCCAATGCTAAGCTGCAGAGCTTAAATACCCACCCTACATCCTCATCGTTTTCTATGTCCATCATTCCAATGCTTGGTCTGAACTTATATATCTACATGAAGCCGTTCATTTTTTTTTTTTTTTTAGATACTTGTTTATTTCTTCTTTGCTCCCATCAAGGAGATGCTTAATGCCATGATTATAGCTGATATTTCTCGTCTATGTAATGCTTCCAATTGTTCTGGAATTATCGCTGGTGTCTTAATGGTGAAAGAGGCTTCCTTGCAACGTGGTTGTTGGGCTTTAGTCAGTTTTTTTTTTTTTAGTAATAGAGTCACATCAATTTTTCTTGACTTCACTTCAGCATGAGTCTTAGTTTCTTGATCTAATGTTATCCTCATATCAATCATACTGTATAAGCTGTAGGTATAAATCCTTTATCATGTGCCTTTTTCACAAGCACCAGCATCGGATCATTAATATTAACACCAGTTCACTGATCCTTGTGGGCAATGCCATCTCTGTAGCCCTATGAGTTGTGTGTGTTTGCGGTAAAAGAAAATCTCATCTGGTTCAAGGTTCCTCAGGAAGGGATCCATCTTGATTCAAATCCCTGGCCTAGTAAGGGAAAGGTGAAAATTTTGTTGGTCTGAATCAAATCATGGCATGGTGGCCAAATTGATCTTCTAAGCAAATTGTAACTTTTGATCAGAAATCTCAAATTCAAATCCGTTCTTTTAACGGCTAATTCAGAAATCTCACGAAGCATGCTGAGATTACATATGGGTAGTGAAGTTTAGCATTGGAATTCTTGTGATTACGGAATCACAGCCGTGACATGCAAGCTATGCCATGGTAAGAGACTTATCAAAAGTGATAGGATTCTGTTTTGCTGTAAATTGCTAGTATTATACAGCATATCTCCCTGTTAAAGTTTTGGCATCTATGCACCTTCTCTCCATCGTCAACATGCACTGCCCGACGCCATCTCCAGGTAAGTCATTTGTTCCTGTAAACACCACCTATACATCACTCTCACCATTTGTTGTGCAACACCCTGTGTAATGTCTACATAACAGCCCCTGTTTTTTTTTTTTTTTTCTGTTTTTGACATTCACTAACTTCTCTGTTTCTTCAGTTAGTAGCTTTTCTTGCTTAAATTCTTGTTTTGTTATATAGTAGTTCTATATGATTTTCTGTTTTACATGAATCTACTGTATGTTTACATGACTGCATTTCTTGTATTATCCATTTTTGTTGATATCTTGAATTTCTGCAAGTTAGCTTAAATTCTGCAAATTAGCATCATTGTCATCTACACTTTGCCAGGTGGTTATACCTTCATTACTATTTGTTTACTGCATAACCTACACTTCCTATCATGATGATAAGCACTGCACAATCCTTGCTTATTGCCCCTTTTGCATTTCCCTCTGTTCCTTAGCAGCAACTCACAATGAGCACCCACTGTAGCAGAATAACACTCACTCGCTGGCTGTGCATTACAGCTCCAGCTCACCCTCATTATCTCTTACTACTCCAATATATATGCAATATCTAAACCACTGTACCCACTTGCAGTCCCACTGGCTGCAGCATATGATTTTTCACCTTCCAGCCATGCACTGTTCCCCTTTCATTTCACCCTTCCCAGCATATCACCCTTCACTTGCCTTTCCCTCACTACCGTATGTCACCATCTTCCCTCAAAATCTGTTGCATAGTAGCCTTACACCCTGCTGGACCTTCACGTTTCAGCTCCATTATCACTTATAGCATCACCAAATATGTCATTATATCATCTTCCACCTCTTTTTCTGCTACTATACGTGTACTACAAGCACACAACCCCTTTACAGCTGTCTCACCTTCATCATTACATTCCCCACAGTGCCTTCACATTACCTTCATTCCCTAAGTTTGCTTGGTGATTCCTCATATCTTGTTACAGTGACTTACAAGTTGTTGTGTATTCATGACTCTTGAATAAATACTATTCACCTACTCTCTATTTGTTACCTCCGCAGCACCAAGCCTCCCAACCTCCATCCTCCTCGTTGCCCCAACTGTGCTCATTCGCCATACTCATACATCCAGCCTGTTGCATCTCTTTGTAGTAGCTGCAGCAATGATTCCTCATATACCATCAGTCAGCCATGTTATACCTCTTTATTGTGCTTCATATCACCCCTTGGTAGTCCCTATTTTTACCTACCTTGTAGCTTCATCCAATACTTACCTCACCAATATCTCTGGGTTTTCCTGTAATATCCACTAAATTCCAGCTGCAGTACGTTACCATGATCATGACATTTGGTGTATTCACTTCATTAGTTCACCTTGACACTACGTCATCCACTCACTGTCATCTTCCACTTGCAAACTGCACTTACACAGTCCCTTCACACTCAGCATAGTGAATCTCATTCATGTCACACATATTTAATGAGAGTGTATATATATATATATATATATATATATATATATACATATATATATATATATATATAAATATCATGCTTGGATATATATATATATATATATATGCCTACATATATGTATAGATATATATATATATATATATATATATATATATATATATATATATATATATATATATATATATATATATATATATATATATATATCTTCCACATATGTACATTGCCTACATAGATATGTGTCAAATCCTTAAATACAACATCTGTTTATTAATATCCAATATCCTGTGCTAACTCACTTTTTCAGGAGGATATAAAAAGTTTGAATTTCTCTCTTGGATTAGAAATTTCTGATATTTACAATTCCAAGTTGTAATAAATTAGGTATAAATGAGAAATTTAAATTTCCTGTTTTAGATAGAATGAATGAGCATTGTAAATATCATGAATTACTTGTTTTTCATGTATTTTGCCTTTATTTCTCAAATTCTCACAAATGGCTACACGAATGACACATGCACCATTTCGCAAGAAGTAAATTAATCCTAAGTTGATGATTTACATCAACGACCATAGTCGGGATATAAACAAGACTTAGGATTTTTATCTTTTACGAAATAACACTGGATCCACACAGGATCCATTTTCAAAATTTATCATATTTTCCTTAAATATTTTTTTCTTTTATCAGAATTTAACTTAAAATTAACTCAAAATATATACCACTGGTCATATCAGGGTATATTGAGAGTTAATTTCATTTTAAATTCTATAAAAGCACCAAATGTGTTTTATTCTTTACCTGAATTTAAATATAGATTATTATATAATACATTCAATGACCATAGTCAAGGATGTATTATATCCTCAATCTTATTTTAATTCATCCAAAGAATGAAATAGCTTTTCAAAATCCAAATTCAAAATTCTTTTTAAATCATTCATCATTTAGGATAGAACTGCATCATATTTCAAAATTACTTTTTCAAAACTCCAAGTGATGTAAATATCTTCTTTAATCAAATCTTCAAATCTTGTTCATCCTTTTCAATTCTATTTCATTTTCCATCTCAGAGTCCAATTTAACTCTGAGATTTCAATTTCATTTAATATTCAAAATTTTCAATTTAAATTCATTTTCAAAGTTCAATTTTTGAAGTTTCAAATTCATTTTCAAAAGACTCTAGTCAAACTCAAAGTTCAATTTAACTTTGAGATTCTTGATTAATTTCAAGCTTTAAATCCCAGGTTTAAATTGACTTTGGGATTCATCTATATATTCAAAATTCAATGTCTAAAACTCCTTTTCCCCAATTCAAATCAGACTTAGAAATTCTTGATTCCTCTTCTAAATCTAACTCCAAATCCATTTTAGGATCCAGGATTCAACACTCATATTGGATCTCAGACTTTGGATCCAATTCCTCTTTAGGATCCAGAGTCCAATTTCACCTTTGGATCTCAGACTTCAGATCCAATTCCTCTTTAGGATCCAAACTCCAATCTTACTTTTGGATCTTAGATTTCAGATCCAATTTCCTTATAGAATCCAGAATCCAATTTCACGTTGGATCTCAGACTTCAGATCCAAATCCATCTTAGGATCTAGAGCCCAATTCTACATTTGGATCTGAGACTTCAGATCCACTCCATTTTAGGATCCAGAACCCAAGTCCATCCTGGATTCTAAAGCTCGGATCCCATTCCCTTTAGGATCCAGAATCCAACTCCACTTTTGGATCTCAAACTTGAGATCCAAATCCACTTTAGGATCTAGAATCCAATTCTACTCTGGATCTCGGACTTTAGATCCAAATCCCTCCTAGGATCCAGAACCCACTTTTATATCGGATCTCAGATCTCAGATTATAAACCCATCTTTAGATCCAATTCCATTCTCAATTCTAGATTTCATTCCATTTTCAGATCTCATCTGAACTCCCTAAATCCATTTCTATTCTTAAATACCATTTGATTATCCCAGATCCATTCCAAACTTGAAAATCCAAATTCAATTCCACCTCAAGTATTCATTTCCTTTTCTAAATTCAAATCCAAATTCAAAGTCGATTTTAACTTTGAAACTTCATTTCCTTTCACTTTTTAGAAGCTTCAAGTCATTCTTTCTCATTTTTTCCAAAAATCCTAATTTACTTCAAAAACTTAGAATTTCTCTGATCTATCTCAAGTTCTAAGTTAGATTAAAACATTTCTTCACTCCCTTACCAAATTCATCTCAGAATACTTGGAAATTTTCCAAACATCTTTCAAAAGAAGCATACATTCTTGCATTGCACAAGCATGGTTCATTGTGCATTTAGAGTTAGAATAAATTCTTAGATTATATTTAGGCAAAGCAAAAGGCATAGATTCGATCCTTAGTTCGATTACCCCTGGTAAAGGCATCAGGAACGGTCAAACCTCGTACCGACGAGCGAATCCTGTCTCTCCATTTTTCCCGCAATATTTTCAAAACGGAGGCGAGTAATTTTTCTAAATATTTTCAAATAAAGGTCAAGTGAAAACCGCGCAAAAGAGTTCCTCTTCTCTCTCTTTTTCTTTCTTCTTCTTTTCTCTTCTCTTTCTTTTCTTTCTTTTATTTTTCTCCCTTAAAAAAGGAGGAAAATAGGGGTTAGAAAAGGAAAAGAGAAGGAAGAGAGAGAAACAACGAAAGAGGAAAATTTTTGCGATGATCACAGAGCTGGTGAGGATGATAACCACAACAACATAACCTGTGCAACTTCAGACATTTATCCTGGAAATAACTTTATGTGAACACCCCAAATTTTTCAAAATCTTTTAAATATCCCATTTTTGCCCCTAATTTCATTTTCTGAGTAATTGATTCAGTTTTAAATCTAAAATGACAGTTTATTTCTCAGGTTTTACTAAAATTATATCATTTTATACATCTGACCCAATTTCGGATCCGGATCCATTGTCAAGATCTAAATCTGAGCTTCGTTATCCAATTTTTTAAATTAAATTCTCAAAATTTTCAAAATAACTTTTTGAAAGGCTCGGGCAGACCATCCGGTATCCGTTTGGATCTATCGCGTTATATTCCTCAATTCGAGGTTTAAAACTCGAACATTTTCTCAAAACACGGGTCCAAACCCATTTTCTTCCAAAATTGCTCAGAAAAACCTTTCCTGTGTAAATATTTTTAAAAAATTTTACAAAATTATTTTAAGATCCTTAGTTTTTGGAATTTCATATTGAAATTCGAGAAAAGAAAAAAAAAATAAAAAATAATGAAGGAAATTACAAAAAAAATTGTTTTTTTAGGAACCCATTTTTGGAAAAGACTTTTTTTTTAAGAGGCCCTTTTGTGAAAAACTTTATCTTCAATGTTTAAGAGTCGAGTTAGGGTTTTTGAAACCCTAACTCTCGCCTTCTCCCCTTCGCTTCTCCTCCATGGCAAACCCTCAATCTCCACCACCCATCGCTAACGGATCTCCCTCTTCTTCCATCGTGGATTCCCAACGGCCTCTTCCTCAACCCTCAATCTGCAACCGAATCCCCCTTTCTCCTCTTTAAGAGAAACACAAAGGGGAAGGATTCGGGGACCACCTCTTCACCCCCGCACCCCCTTCTTCACGCATCGGATCTTCTCCTTCCCCTTTTTTTTCCTTTATTTATCCCTCTCCCTCTCTGGTTCTCGTGGGCATCGGCTAAAGAACCTCGGCAATATCAGATTCTCCATCAGAACCTCTCCTCTTTCTTCATTTCCCTCTTCCCCTTTTCTTCCTATCAATTCCTTGGTTTTCTTTTATCCGACCAGAAGAGGTCGATCGTCCTGAAGCATCTACAAGCAAGAGTTGCGGCTACGATATACAGAAGGTATCGCCCTTCAAAATTCCAAGAAATCGTCCTCCTCTCCATATTCCAAAAGGGGTCGATCGACCATCTATGCAATTACAGGTGAGTAACCATACCCCTTTTTCTTCCCTCTTTTCTGTGAATGTCTCTTTCCTTGCATTTCCAGCATTTTTCCGCTTCGATCTTTTGTTTTTCTTTTTCTTTTGCATTTTAAGGCACAAGAGATGAGAATCGACCTGCCTATAGCAGGATCGACCCATCAGTTGCTACAATAAGAGGAATATATCGATTCCAACATCTTTTTCTCCCATTTTATCATTCATTCGTGAATTTCCTAGATTTTCATAGATTTTAACATATGTTTGTAATGTGATTTTTCTTGTTTTTGCATTCATCGTCTGTTTATCCTAATTTCCCATGCTTACTTTGATTTTGAATTTTATGTTGGGTCCTTAATTTCAATTGGTACATCCCCTGATATACCGGTAGCCGATGATGCCTTGCAATGGCATCATCGGTTCACCTGAGGTCTAAGTTTTTGAGTTTACTTTAGTTCTCCTTTTCAGTTTGATTCTCCTTTTGACATTCGATTTCTTTATTTTTACTATGATTCCTTTTTTTTTCAAAAATTCCCCTCTGCTAATTTATCCATGTTCTGATCATTTTCCCTTTTGACTTTTAGTTGGTGAGTCTTTGTTTTAATCGTCTCGCTGATTGCGTCTCTTGTATCACATTTTCTTGCATTATCATGATCATTGTCGGCTCCTTGTTCATTTCATGATATCACCCATTTCTGATCAACATCATATACTGTATCGTTCTATTGTTTACCAGTATGCATTTGTGCAATTTAATTTTTGGCATTAGGGTCTTGTATTATGGTTTTACCTTCGTGTATCATTGGTACATGTTCATGTCCACCCTCTTTCGTGGGAAGGTTGAACTATGTTTGAAGGAGGATGACGATGCTGATGAATAGGTCGGTTTTTCATGGAGAGATATAGAGTTCCCAAAACAGAAGATGGGTTCATTGGCTTCACATTTAAAGAAGAAAGCAACTTATTATGAATCCCAACATGTCTGATATGCAGGATGCCTATGTCGAGTTATGTATGCTCTATGTATGGTCTTCCTGTATCGTGTACTTCAATTTTGTTGATTAGTTTGCCTGTTCACCAACACCTCACTGGTATTTTCGTTAAGTGTTTTATGATATTCTGGCATTATTGTACATCATTTTGTCTGGTCTTTCATCTGATAAATTGTGCATTAGATTCCTCCATTTAACATGGTTTATTCATTTATCAAGAGGGTGGCTATTCAGATCATTTTCCTGCTCAGGTAATTTAACTCTAATACTCTTAAGTTGAATTAGTCTTATCAGATTCAGTAATTTTTTACACCTAGATGCTTATGTTTAACTTGATGATTTGAGATGTTCCAGTTAGGTAAAATTTGGAGAATTCGGGTTCTTTGTCGAATTCGATCTGTTCTTTTGGGATAACTCTGCAGGATGAGATTGCAATTGGAAAGTGGTTAACCTCCCTGTATTCTCATTAAAAAGGCTTATGGTTGTCATGATCACCAAAACCAGCAGCGGTTAAATTTAAACAAGGGGATTCAGACCACTGTTTTCATAAGAGATAACATTGAAATCGAAGCAATTGATGGAATATCTGCAATCATTGGCTTAACTGATGGAGTGATCATTGAAGGCTATACTGGGCATAACACTCTAGTTCAGTTTACTGGACATTGGAATAAGTTTCTGTTCTCTCATCTACTGTTATAACACCATCAGATAACTACTGCTTCCCAAGGGTAACCCCATCAATGATGTGAAGGGAAAATGTGTGAGGCTCAATTTGCATTGGGCAACATCGGTAGAGACTGTGATTTTGTGGGAAGAGGAAGGAGTGAAGGTGTCAACATCATCTGACAAAGAGCCCTCAGAAGAAACAGAGGTTTGAAACTTACCTTGGGCTGCAAAAGGGGTTGTATTATCTTCACGCGGGAGCAACAGAAGTCATCATCCATCGTGATCAACATCTTGCTTGGTGAAAATTTCATTGCAAAGCTTGCAGATTCTGGGTTGTCAAGAAACTGAACCAAAATATGATAAGACCCACATCAATACAACAGTAAAAGATGGCAAAGCCTCCAGATTAGAAGATGGTGTATCTTTCTACCAGACTATCAGTGAGGATGTTGCTAAGCTCTTTCACGTTGAACTAAAAGTTAAAGCCGCTAAACTGGTCTTACTGAAGGAGGATGCTAAAAAAAAAAGGGAGATAAGTCACTTTGATATTTTCTCTTTAGGCTGTCAGTACTAGGAAGTATGGCTGATTGGTTTTTTTTTTAACTAAGGATGTTGGCGCAATGCCATCACTATGAATACATTGACTTTGAAGTAACTTATGTGACTTGTCCATGGTGTCACGAGTTAGTGCCACTTCATACATCTTGTGAGTGGGATTCGTCCCCAGGTTCATTATTAATTATGATTCGGCTATAACTAAACAAGCAGAAGTAGTTGGTAAATAAAGGTTATACTCTTCATTGAAAACTACTGACTTACAAGCACTCAAGAACTTATTACATGCAGCCTACATATAATGATGTTGTTTACTGCCTGACAGTCCTCAGATTTTAGTAATCTAGTAAATCTTATTTGATGATGTTACAATCAACAAATTTTCTAGTTCAAGCTGCTATTTTCATTCTTCTCCAATCTCCATTTATTGTAAGTTTTTCCTGTAATACTCTTCATGGATCTGACTGAAAACATATCAGGTTTGATAATATTCCAACTTTTTCTCTTCCCGTTGGTTAAGAGGGTTCTTGGATCCATCATGGTAGCATGTGTGGCAACAATTATAATTATACCTTTGCTTGCAAATTATCCATTGATGGCAATGCTCTTAGGGTTCATTCTTTCGTTCACAATCAGTTTGGCATCATTGTTAAAGAATGTCCTCTCTGTAACAATTAATGCTGGACTATTTTTTTTCTGCAAAATAATTTTGTGCCTCAACGTCAAAGAGGAGCTGATCTTAAAGAAACAAGATGAGCTGGAAGAAATCAATAGAAGTGTCCATATGGATGTTGATACTGAATCTACAAGACATATTCTTATTAGTGCAATCGATTCAGGTTCATTTTTTTTTTCTTTGACTAACTGATCACTTCTATTTTGTTTGAAAGCAACCCTCTTTTATTTTTCCTGGAGCTTCCTTCATATTTTTCCATTCTTGTTGGAACATTCTATTTTTCCTTGTGAAAAGTTGTTCTTCATTTAATATAATAAATTTCTATTGTTTTATTTATATCCTTGGGACTGAAACATGTATTGCAGGTAAGCTTGTGTGAAGTTTCTGGTTGAATAATCTTTTGGCGTGTTTGTACTCAATCATAATTATAACACTTAAGTACTTCTGTTTCTGTCTGGGTGGTTTTCTTGGTATCATAAATCTTTCTGAGTTGCTCGTAGGTATGGATGATCGGATTGGGGAAGCTAAAGAGCAGGCCTTGGGTAGGAGGGATATTATTGAAAAGCTGGATAAATGGATGTTTGCTTCTGAAGAGGAAAGCTGGCTTGATGATTATGAAAGGGACCAAATCAATCCCAACTTAGGGGAAAAACGAATTAGTCCCACTACAGCAGGGTCTGGTATGAACATTGTTTCTTTAAAATAACCTTCCCAGCCTGTGTCTCTTTCAGCTGCTAGAGTTTGCGGCCCAGAGGTAATGAAGGTAATACAAGCTCCATAACCCCCATTCAGATGAACTCCCCTTTGCAGTCTCTGGTACGGTACACTCAGATCTCATATATACTCTCCTTTTTTTTTCTGCATTCATACAGATCTGTATTTTTCTATATTTTCGTGCATGCCTTCCATAACACAGATGTGACATTTAAGGCATTGTCTAACCATGATCATTCTCCACTTAATTTAAGCAGTCATATATATGTGATTTTTTCCACCAAATTTATATATGGTATATAGATTCTCTGTGTACATTCTCTCATTAGTTGATATGTGACATAAATATCATGTTCATATTTTTCAGTTGATTTATGCATGATGCCCAAGCATTACCTGTATATTCTCCTGTTAAGCACACATGTTACATTTAGACAGTCTAGATATATCTCTTCACTAGTTCGTTTATCATCTTTAGGTATCAACATATGTATTATAGCCTCGGCATATACTATCGACTTCTTGCCATATTTTATATTTTACCTCATGTTAACCGTGTTTTGCAGGAAATGTGTGTAAAAGTGCTATCTCCCCTCATTAGATTAGAATTTTAATTTCAATTCAAGTTTAATGGTTAGACATTACATTCCTTACATTAGATTAGAATGTATGAGCATGCATACTTTCTAGAAATGCTTGTTTCATATTATTTTTTTTCTCTTAGTTTATCTCAAAAATCTCACAATGGTGAAACACGAATGGCACGTGCACCATTTCGTAAGAGGTAATTAATCCTAAGTTGATGATTTACATCAATGGCCATAGTCAGGATGTAAACAAAGCTTAGGATTTTTATCTTTTATAAATAACACTGGATCCACACTGGATCCTCTTAAAAAATCATCATATTTTAAATATTTTTCTCTTTTATCAGAGTTAAATTTAAAAATTAATTCAATATATATACCAATGGCCATAGTCAGGGTATATTGAGAGTTAGTTTCATTTTAAACTCTATAAAAGCACCAAAATGTATTTTATTCTTCACTTGAATTAAAATGTGGTTATTATATAATACATTCAATGACCATAGTCAGGGATGTATTATATCTTCAATCTCATTTTTAATTCATTTAAAAAATGGAATAACTTTTAAAATCCAATTTCAAGATTCTTTAAATTCATTCATCATTTAGGATAGAACTGTATCATATTTTCAAAATTCTTTTCAAAATCCAAGTGATCTCAAATATCTTTTTTGAATCTCTATTTCAATTCATTCTTCTATCTTATTTCAAAGATTTAGATTTCAATTTCAAAGTCTAATTTGACTTTGAGATTTCAAAATTCAATTTTATATTCAAAATTCCATTTTCAAATTCCATTTTCAAAGTTCAATTCAACTTTGAAACCTCTGATTCATCTTCTGATTTCAAATTCAAAACCAAGTTTATCTTTCTCACCTTCAAAATTCAAAATCAAGGCTTGAGTTTGATTATGAGTCTCAACTTAACCCTTCTTAAATTTTATATTTCATCTGGGTTTTCAAAACCCAGATCCATCATTAAAGGTCCCATTTGGACTTTCAGAATCCAAATACAAGGTTAGATCCAAATTCCATCTTAGGGTTTAGAGTCCAACTCTATTTTGGATGTCAGATTTCAGATCCAAAATCCATCTTAGGGTCCAGAGTCCAACTCTATTTTGGATCTCAGACTTCAGATCCACTCCACTTTAGGATTCAAAATCCAATTCTACAATGGATCTCGGATTTTACATCCTAAATCTATCTTTAAGATCCAAAATCTATTTAAAGTCCAACCCTATCTTAGATTCCAGATCTTGGATCTAATTCTATTTAGGATCCGGAATCCAATTCTATTCCCAATTTTAGATTTCAGATCCAAGTTCCATTTTCAGATCTCATCTGAATCCATTTCTATTTCCTATACCATTTGGATTTCTCGAGTCCATTCTGATTTCAAATTTGAAATTCAAAATCCATTTCAAATATTCATTTCCTTTCCTAAATCCAAGTTTAAAATTCAAAAGTCTATTTCTAACTTTGAAACTTCATTTCCTTTTCATCTTCCAATCATTCTTTTCAAATTCAAAGATTTATTTTCCCAACTCTAATCATTTCAAAGACCTAGAGCTTCAAAATATCTTTCCTGATCTATCTCAAGTTCTAAGTTAGATTCTACCATTCAAAAACCATTTATTCACTCCATTATCAAGCACTTGGAGATTTTCAAATCATTTTTTTTTAAAAGAGTATACATCCCTGCATTGCACAAGCATAATTCTTTGTGCATTTAGATTTAGAATAAATTCTTAGATAATATTTAGGCAAAGCAAAAGGCATAAATTCGATCCTTGGTTCGATTACCCCTGGTAAAGGTGCCAGGAACGGTCGAACCTCGTACCGACGAGCGAATCCCGTCTCTCCATTTTCCCGCAAACATTTTCAAAACGGAGGCGAGTAATTTTTTAAATATTTACAAATTAAGGTCAAGTGAGACCCCGCAAAAGAGTTCCTCTTCTCTCTTCTTTTTCTGTCTTTTATTTTTCTCCCCTCAAAAGGGAGGAAAATAGAGGTTAGAAAAGGAAAAGAGAAGGAAGAAAGAGAAACCACAAGAGAGGAAAATTTTTGCGATGATCACAGTTTTGGCGACCGAGATCGGACTTGTCTTCATCCGGTTGAATTTGTGCCTTTGCTTTGCTTTTATATTATCTAAGTCTTTATTCTACAAATGTTAGCTTCATTTCCATGCAATCCTTAGGAGCCTAGACTCTGTCCTAAGCTGACATTATTTGCATATAGGATCTAAGTATGGTTTGGTAGGACCATATTGAGGAGATTATATCCATGTTCACATAGACTTAGGTCTTGAATACAACTCTCCTCAATTCTAGGGATTGAATGCAAACAATGTATGCAAGTGTATGCTTCTTTTCATTTAAATCTATCTCTTTAGGACTTGCATTAGATCCATCTGATTTCTGCATGTTGATCATATTTTTGAAAACATCCCTACCTATATTGTCTCGGTCTTCACGTTGCTGGGCTGTCTCACAGAACCATAGTTCGGGAGAGAGCCTCACAACTGGACCACTTATTTGGGTTCGCACCCCCCTACCACGTACCTAAGGGCCATAGTCTGAGGTATATCGGTAGGTGCTCAAGGATGTTGGGAAGCCATTACCTTAGAACCAGAGAAATATTTCTATGCCACGTACTTCGAGCTTCGGCTTGAGTATATCGGCATACCTTGATTGAAATTAGATGATCTAAATCTTAAAGTTAGGACTAAGGTCCTATAAGCCATTTCAAATATTGCATATAGAATCAGCCTTAGGGAGTGCTGTCTGCTGTTATCATCGCAAAATTTTTACTTTTGCAAATCAAACTGACCTTTGAAAAAGTTTTTGAAAATAACTCGCCTCCGTTTTAAAATGCGGGAAAATTCCGAAGAATGGGACTCGCCTGTCGGTACGAGGTTCAACCGTTCCTGCCACCTTTAACAGGGGTAATTGAACCAAGGATCAATCTTATGCTCTACTCTATTCAACTTGTCTAAATCATATTCTAATTTCTAAATGCACATAGAATCAGGCATGTGCTATGAATTTTCAGAAAATGCACATTTGAAAACATGATGTTTGCTTTGAATGATTGAAATATTTAGAAAATGTAAATCTTGGAAATGATATCACATGAGAAATCATGAAATGGGATTTAAAATGTACTTCTGAGAGAAGTAAAAATCGATTTTGAGAAATCCTTAACATTTAGTGAAAATCGATTCTGAGACTTGGTTTCTCTGAATTCAAACTTTGAAATTGAAATTCTAACTTAGAAAATTTGAATTTGGAACTTGGGAAATACTTGAAATATCCTTTGAAATTCAATGTCTTTGGGAAAATCGATTTTGCTATAAGACTTAGGAGATTTTTAGGAATTCAATTTCCTTGACTTGGATTTTGAATTGGAGTTAACAAATGCATGAAATGAATGAATATGGATATGAGGAATTGAGAAATACTTTTTGTATTTTTGAGAAACGCAGTGCATTTTGAAGTTAGCCTAAGAGTGTAGGCTGAATGTGGCTAATGTGAAGATCATAAATCTGGGTATCATTCGTATTCTGACTATGGCCATAAATACAAATTCCACCAAGTTTATAAACTTCATAGAAGCTAGTGCATGTGCCATTCGTGTAGACCATGGTGAATTTGTAAAAATATGCATGAATCATCATCCATCACACATTAAAATTATAAAAATAAACTATATGCAATGCATCCTAATCTAAGCAGGAAATATAAATTCTTATTCCAAAGTTTAATTACAAATTACATCACTATTGAAATTTAAATACATGAAAAATAAAGTCTTCAATGTACCTGCAAAACTAGAAAACTTGGTTAATGAATATATGTTGGCTTTTCTAGATTTATCCAACAATATCAGGAAATTATTGGATTTTGCTAGATATAAGTCTTTTCCATGATTCCCTTAAATCAAAACTAATAAAATATGAAATAAAATTGAATAAATATGAAAGAGAAGATATGGAATTTCGAAATTGGGGTCAAAATGACCAAAATACCCCTCATAACAAGACTATGGCCTTGAAATTAGGGTTTTTAGAAAGATATTTGATAAAATGCAAATTTTGAAATTTGAATGGAATAAACTCAAACCAAATATGCTATGACATGATTAAAAATATGAAATTAGGGTTAGGGATTTCGAAATTTAGGTCAAATGACCAAATTGCCCCCGATAGCAAGACTATGGCCTTGAAATCAGGGTTTTTAGAAATAGATTTTGGTAAAAATTTAGGTTTTATGCACTAAATGAAATCAAATGAGCATCAAATTAAACCTAAAGCATCCTAATATGATTATGAATATGATTAAACCCTAAAAATATATGCTTATGCACGAAAATCCAATAATATCTCAAATTTTGTGATTTTTGCAGTGTTTTTTGGATCTTTCAGGAACCCGGTTTTGCAATTTGCTTAATTCAGCCATCAAATGGATTACAAAATCCATAAAAATTGGTACCTGCACTTGTTATAACCCTAATGTCGAATTGGAATTATAAAAATATTTTTTTGACATTAAATTAATCCGAAAATTGCATTAAACCCTAAAAATATGCTATTTTTGACCTAATTCACCAACCAGTCTCAGTCCAAGACCTAAACCAGGGGTCAAATCTCCATATAAATTTATGAAATTTTACAGGAACTAACTATAAAGAAAAAAAGAGATTTCCCAATTTACAGATCGTAAAAATCATCTCCGGTTAGGGAGAAACCCTTCCGACAATCGGAGCTAAAATATATCACTCTTAACAGGGATCAAAACAGCTATTCCAGATTGAAAATACAGGAATAAATAGAAATATTAAATAAAAATTTCTGAAATTTTAGTGGTGAATAGTAGACAGAAAAATAACAGTACTCACTTTTTACATATCTAGAATCGGATCTGTGGTTCGGGATTTATGACTAACACAAGTCTGATTAGGGTTTTGGTAAACCCTAACGAGCTTTAAAATTAAAAACAGATTCTCTAAAACGGAAAAAATACTAAACAATGATCAAAAAATCCGAACATTTCACAGAAGACAGATCTACTCAATGTGAATCCATAGCACTTTACAGATCTGAAATCGGATATAAGATGAGAGAAATATCATAACAGCAAGTTACCTTCTTGATTTTAACCACGATTTTAAAGCTTTAAAAACCCGATTTGATGTCTGATTTTTTTGACAGGGTTCCTTAGATCCAAAACCTCTGATTTTTCTACAGTAACTCAATAACTCATGCATGCACCACATATAAAAAAATCAAAAATAAAAAATGAGTGCTTCCATCCGAAATAACATCATCTTTACTGTTCTAAACCTAGAACACACAGAAATTTAAGAAACTTGAAAAACCATGCATTAACTAATATAAATAAATAAAATAAACCATAAAACAATAAATAAAACTTATTTCTATGCTATAGAACGTAAAACAAACATGAATAAACCATGAAAATAAAATAAAAACAGGGAATCAATGGCTGGAATTTGATATCACCTTTAAAACATAGATTTAACCCATTAAAAAGGGCAAATCATATATTTTATTGGTTATTAATGCAAAGAATCATATTAAAATCAATTCTAATGGATTTAAATCTCTGTAAATCACCCAAAACAGGGTTAGATCACCTTCTTGGATTGTTCTTGCTGATTCTTGATGGTTATTGAGGTTGAATCCATGGTTTAATCCATGAAGATGATGGTACCAATAGCTAAATCATGTTTAAAACAATGAAAAACATTAAATAAAAACTAAAAATTAGAGAAAATAGTTACCTTGAGGTTGCTGCAATGGAGGAAGGGCTGGAGAGGAGAGAGAAGCTCCAAGAATCCAAAGGAAAACCAATTGGGAAAATCGATCCCCTTATGGCCTCTATTTATAGAAATTTTTTTAGGTTTAAAAATTGACAATTTTGAAAATTTTGGACTCTAAAGGGGGGGGGGCGATTTTGGGGTGGAGTTACCTAACTACCCCTAGTCTAAATTATCCTAAATAATGCCTAATTAACCCCTATCTAATCCTAAAAATCACCCAAATGTGGTGCCACTTGGCATTTTCTCACATTGGGTTTTTAAAACACATTTAAAAACCTTTTAAAAATACTAGTTTTAAAAACTAACTTTCAAAATGAGTTTTTTTTCAAAATGGTTTTGACTCTTCTAAACCTCTAACACTAACCAAGACATCAACTAACCCTAGTCTAGCCCTGACTGACTCGAATATGGCACCACCCCGAGTGGGCCCTACTTGAGTTTTTCAAAAAAAAAAAAATGATTTTAAAACTTGAAATTGAAGGAGTTTTCAAAAGCTTTTCAAAAGCAAACTTTGAAATTGAAATTTTTGAAATGATATAGGATCCTAACTGAATTAGAATTCCTCTGGATATGGTGCCAACTGAGTGGGCCCACATCGAGTTTTAGAAATTTTGAAATAAACACTGAAAATGGCTTTGAAAAAGGGTTAAAATTGACATTTGAAATTCAAGATTTTTGAAAATAGGGTCTCATGCGAACTGGAACTCCGGGTTAGAGTCCTGAACTCTTAGGACTCTGAAATTTTAAATTTTAACAGCCAAATGAAAGAATTTTCAAAAGATTTTATCAAGAAATGATGAAATAAGTCAGAAAACACAGCCAGGGTTAGACTCCTAACTCGACCGAACTCTAAAATAGAATCTTGAACTAACTGGACTTTGTAAAATGACCTAAATTTCAAAAACAAACGAAAAAGATAAAAAATAGAAGTAAAACAGACTTAAAAACCAAACTTCTGACCGGATTAGGACTCTGAGACAGAGTCCTGATCGGACTGAAACTTTCAAAAATTTGAGAAATTTGATGAATAGAGGCATTCAGAAGCGACACCATCTAAATGGGTCTCATCTGTGAATTGAAATCGATTAAAGTTTGAATTTGAAAGGAATCCAGATTGTTTTCTGAGAAAATATTTCGAAATACAAAGTCCTGGGGTTGGAAAATTACAGAGTATTGAATAAAAACCCATGTTTTGAAATTGATTTTGAAATAAAGCTTTAAAATTCAAATCTGGATTGAATGTTTTGAAATAGGAGTGCTGGATCTCGAAAATGAGATGCAATGCTATGCAATGACATGCAATGCTATGCATAATACATGCAATGATCTGTAATGACTTATGAAATGGACAAACACTGGATGAGGGTGAAAATTTGGTGTGTTTACAGATGCCCCTCTTTGCTGCTAAGCCGGTTGAAAGCCGAGCTTAGTGGCAAAGAAAACATACCAAATTTGAACCATAAAAATGCCCCAGTTAGATGAATCTGACTGGGTATGAAAGAATTAGTTCAAGTGACGATGATAGATATGAAATGGAGAATAAGGAGAAAATTTTATTTCAAAATGAAGTGAGATTCAGGTTTTGCCCTTAACCTGGATGGGATGAAAAATACCTCGTGTAGAAACGAAGCTCAGGTTTGACCCTTAACCTGACCGGGAAATGAAAATGGAATACCTCATCAAAGGAGGCTCAGGTTTATACCGTTGACCTGATTGGGTGGAAAATGGAATACCTCATCAAAGGAGGCTCAGGTTTGTACCCTTAACCTGATCGGGCGGAAAATGAAATACCTCATCAAAGGAGGCTCAGGTTTGTACCCTTAACCTGATCGGGCGGAAAATGAAATACCTCATCAAAAGAGGCCCAGGTTTATACCCTTAACCTGATCGGGCGGAAAATGAAATACCTCATCAAAGGAAGCCCAGGTTTATACCCTTAACCTGATCGGGCGGAAAATGAAATACCTCATCAAAGGAGGCTCAGGTTTGTACCCTTAACCTGATTGGGCAGAAAATGAACGGAATCCTCGAAAGAAGAGACCGTGATGGAACCTTCGGATTTCCGCACAATGAATCTGATAGGGGTTTTGCAAAAGGAAGGAAATTGGGGTCCCTAAAGTTTGAAAAGGGATTGATTTTGGGCGCCTCATTGCTGAGACTAATTAACTTTTGAAATTGCCTTTTGCTGAAATTGGACTGTCTATGGTGGGACAGTGGGGACACAGGAAAGTGTGCGAATCTGAGAGCCCGTGCGCTCAGATTATACCAATAGAAGGGAAGGAATCTTGAAAACTCCCGTTATCAAGTCCTAAAAGGGATAACAACTGATGTCAGGATGTGCCAAAGATGAACCTCAAGCTCTCGCTTCACGCCAGGATAGCTAGAAAATATTGTCAAAATGTTGATAATTATTGTTGATTCAAAATAATTGAAAGTGATGCGCATTGTTTTGAAAGTATTCCCTCTTTTCTACCTGAAGTATTACCTTCGACTAGGCTTAACTCCGTAGAATCAAGATTCAAATTCAAATTGCTTGCGATTGGCTTTCTTTCAAGGAAGCTATCAATTTCCTTAATATGGACGGGAAAGAAAATATTCTTGATATTGCGAGAGCTATTAGTGAAAGAATATTGATAAAAGAATTTCACAAAATTAAAGAAGATTCTTGATAGATTTGGCAGTCTGATATCCTGGGATTCTTTTCTCATGATGATCTTTCTGCACTCTCTTTTTAGCAGATTAGAGCTCTCTTGGATTTTTTTTTTTGGAATTACATCATCCTTCATTTTGGAGATGTCCTGACTTTTCTCTCTTTTTGGGATGGGTACGTCACAAACTCCTTCATCTCAGAGATGTTTCGATCCTTCTTTTCTCTCAGGGATTATCTTGATAGTTATTGGCTCTTTGGTAGGAAATCTCTTAATGATAGCTAAAATCAAATATCTTTTAGGGTTTGTCGGTAGGCTCATCACACTCGCCTTCATCTCGACGGTGATCTGAACTTTCCCTGGAAGGATCCGTCACAAACTCCGTCATCTTGGAGATGATCCAAATCTTCTTTGGCCCCGGGGGTCGACTCGCTTAATTCGCCTTCATCTCGACGACAATTGAGAGATCCCTTTTGCAGATATTTAATTGCAGCTTAGGTGATTGAGGAGATATGAAAATTGAGTGGATTTCTCTGTATCACCCAAGATATTTCGACTACTTTATTTTTCAAGAATGGTCTTTAAAAATGTGCCATTGACAGCGATCAATATCAATCACTCATGGCTTTGCAACAACATTGAATTCTCTTTGCTGGCCATATCGAGGATTTATTCTTCATCCTTTTGGTTGGCCAATAGAAAGATTTTGAACTTTAAATCCTTTTTCGCGAAAGCATTACCCTTTCGGAAGTAATAATGGAGGTATTCTGAAGTAATAATTTTGTGCAATAAAGATTTTTGAAACCAACAAATATTTAAGGACAAATTGGCAAAACTTTCTTGAAATCCTTTTGTGAAATCGAGCATTGGAAGCACAACGCAACACATCCATGACAACAATTCTCTTCTCCTTTCCCCAAAGGAGAAGATTCAGAAATTAGAATTGGGAATTACTCCTCTCTTCCCTGAAGAGGAGGTGTTTGCAAAACGAACTTTCGAAGAGAAATTAAGCTTTCGTCAAAACTTCCTAACATTAGGCTTCTCTTATGGAAAGGGGGCCGGAATTGGTGAGGTTGGTAAATTGGTCATGAAGGAACGAGTTCATCACACTCTCCCTGAAAAGAGGGTCCTTCATGATGAAATGGCCTAGTCTGAAATTATGGGGCCACAAGGAAAGCAAGTCTCCGTCGAGTCTCTCCCTATAAAAAGGGTTCCTTGTGTGAAATTTGGAATTTTGTTTTGCAAACGGTTCACAAAGACACGAGTCCCTTCAAACTCTCCCTGAAAAGGGGCTAAGTGAACGAATTGGATAGCATGCGAAAAGAGCGAGCTCCCTCGAACTCTCCCTATACAAAGGGTCTCTCGCAAGAAAAAAATGATTGAAATTGGTATTGGGTGACTCAAAAGGGTCAAATTTTGGAAATTGGAATTTTGAAATTTGATATTTGAAATTGGAAATTTGGAAGTTGATAATCGGAAATTGGAAATTGGAAATTTGGAAATTGGGAATTTGATGAGTGATCAGCACGAGGACTGAACTCAAGAGGTCGACTGACATGACACGAGTACTCGATTTTGAAAATGTACCAGTTTGCATACTGGTTTAAAAATGTATCAGTTTGGATATTGGATTTTGGAAGATTACCAGTACGAGCGTTGATTTTTGAAAGATTTCCAGTACGAGCGCTGGATTTTAAAAGGTTACCAGTACGAGCGCTGGATTTTAAATGGTTACCAGTACGAGCTTTGGATTTTAAATGGTTACCAGTACGAGCGTTGGATTTTAAATGGTTACCAGTACGAGCGCTGGATTTTAGAAATTTACCAACACGAACACTGGATTTTGAAAGTTTACCAGCACGAACACTGGATTTTTGAAAGTTTACCAGCACGAACACTGGATTTTTGAAAGTTTACCAGCACGAACACTGGATTTTTGAAAGTTTACCAGCCCGAACATTGGATTTTTGAAAAATTACCAGCACGAACACTGGATCCTGAAGAATTACTAATTGATTTTGATGGAAAATTTTCAGTCTTCACCCTCACGACGACTCGGACAACTGTCGGGGTCTAAGGATTTATCCCTTATCCTGAATGGGTAATCGATGCTAATGCAAATTGATGCAGACGAATGCGAATGAATGCATGCAAATGCAAATGAATGTAAATGGGTGCACAAGCGTGCACAAGTGCGTGAAATGAGAGATTTGTTTATCCTGCCTGCATACGGAATATTTGTAGATAAAAACAAAATTTTAAAATGCCCCAGTGTAACTGGGAAAAGAATTTTGATCATTATTGAAGAAAATTTGGAAGGATTACAAAGAATAGAGAATTGTTCAAGTATAGAATTTTTTCAAATGTCGAGCATTGATGGGATCTGGTAATTCTATTCCATCAGCATTGATGAGTCGATATGAATTGCGAGGTAGTGCCTCTTTGACAACATAAGGACCTTCCCAATTTGGTGACCATTTGCCACCCGGGCGATGCCTGAGATAAGTTGTTGATCTGAGCACTAGATCATTGACCCGAAATTTTCTCTCAATGACAGATTTTGCATATTGTCGGGCTATCCTCTGGCGATAGGATTGAGCATGCTCTGCTGCTCTGAGCCTTCTTTCATCAAGCAAATCAAGTTGTACCAGTCGCTGTTGCTGATACTGATCAAGAGGTAATTCTAAAAGTGATGCAAATTTCAGAGCAGGTTTCTGAACATGTAGAGGCAGCACTACTTCAGTTCCGTAGACAAGTTCTGACGGAGTAGCATTCGTTGGAGTTCGAATGGTGGTTCTGTATGCCCATAATGCATCATGAATCTTTTCATGCCAGTCACGGCCCGTTTCTAAAGTTCGCTCCAGGATTCGAATCAGAATCTTGTTGGTGGCCTCTGCCTGACCATTCCCTTGAGGATAATAAGGAGCGGAAAAATGATGATGAATTCTGAATTTTGAGCAGAATGTCCTCATTCTCTCATTCTTGAAATGACTGCCATTATCCGACACAATATCATGCGGTATACCGAAGCGGCAAAGGATATTCTTATGGATGAAAGAAACCACGTGTCGACCTTCTACTGTGCGTAGAGTGACTGCTTCTACCCATTTAGTAAAATATTCTGTTGCGGCAAGAAAATATTTATGACCATTGGAGGCTGAAGGAGTGATGGGGCCTACAACATCGAAAGCCCACATGGAAAATGGCCATGGCGAGACGACAGATTGCAAGTATATCGCTGGCGCATGAATGGAAGGCGCATGCATCTGACATTGAACGCACTTCTTTACAAAATGATAGCAATCTTGTTGCATAGTTCTCCAATAATATCCTGCTCGGATGATTTGTTTGACGAGAGTCTGATAGCCAACATGGCCACCGCAAATGCCTTCATGTGCTTCTTGCACGACTTCTTTGGCTTCTTCTTCGTCCAAACATATGGAATATTCAGAACTGAATCCACGACGATAAAGGACGTCGGCAAGAATAAAATATCGAGCAGACATGCGTTGAATGGCTCGCTGCTCTGTCTTTGATAATTCTGAAGGAAATTCGCCAGTTTTAATGAAATTTTTGATATCATGATACCAAGGCTTCTTCTTCTGCTCAGCCTGGTTTATCTGCTCTACTGGAACGAAAGCGGGTTGATCAAGTCTGCCAATTTCAAATGAGCGACAAGATTCTCCACTCCTGAAAGACATGATGGATCCCAGATTGGCTAAACTGTCTGCAACTTGGTTGAAATCTCTTTTGATATGAAAAAGTTGGAATTCTTCGAATTTGTTGGCAAGAGCTGAGACAATCTTCTGGTAAGGAAGTAGTTTCTGATCTTTCACTTGCCATTCGGCCAGAACTTGATTGACGATTAACAAAGAATCGCCATAAGCATGCACTCTTTTGACATTGAAGTCCTGTAGAATTTTCAGACCTTGTATCAAAGCTTCATACTCGGCCATATTATGAGTGCACTGAAAATCCAGTTTAAGAGAAAAGGGAATCATCTCCTTCTCTGGTGTAATTAGCAGAATTCCGATTCCTATGCCTGCCATATTCTTGGAACCGTCGAAGAATAAATTCCAAATTGGGGATTGTTGAATATTGCAGATCCGCTCATTGGGGAAATCATCCTCAGCTTTAACATCCTCTGCTAGAGGAAAATATGCTAATTGGTCTGCAATTGCTTGGCCTTTGATAGATTGCTGAGAGACATATTGCAAGTTGTATTGCATTAATAGGACTTGCCATTTGGCAATTCGTCCGCTGAGAAATGGTTGTTCAAGAACGTACTTGAGAGGATTTAATTTAGATAGAATCTTGACTTCAGACGCCAATAGATAATGTCTCAATTTCTGACACATCCATACCAGAGCTAAACATGTCTTCTCTATCTGAGAGTATTTCTTCTCGTAATCAATAAATGTCTTGCTCACATAGTAAATGGCATGTTCTATCAAGTTGCCTTCTTCGTATTGTGCCAAGAATCCGCCGCAAGCAACTTGATTAACTGAAATGTATAGCAATAGGGGTTTCCCTAATTCTGGCGGCTTTAAAACAGGAGGATTGAGAAGATATTTCTTGATGCGTTCGAACGATTGCTGACACTCTGGTCCCCATTAAAACTTCACTCCTTTTCTGAGCAAATGATTGAAAGGCTCACATCTCATGGCCAAATTAGAAATGAATCGCCGAATTGATTGCATGCGTCCTTGAAGGCTACGCTATTCTTTGAGATTAGTCGGGGGCGGCATGCCAATGATAGCTTTGGCCTTAGCAGGATCCATCTCTATCCCCTTCTTGCTGACTAAGAAGCCTAGCAACTTGCCAGATTCGACTCCAAAAACACATTTTTGTGGATTGAGTCTTAGCTTGTAAAGAATGAGCCGCTTGAAAACTTGATTGAGAGCTTCGATGTGATCTTTCTCTTCTTTGGATTTTACTAGAATATCATCAACATATGCATCCATGATTTTGTGCATCTGATCATGGAATATAACGGCCATAGTGCGCTGATAAGTGGCTCCAGCATTCTTGAGCCCAAAAGGCATGACTGTATAACAGAAAGTGCCCCATGGCGTGGTAAAGGATGTTTTGGATTGGTCAAGAGCGACCAACTTGATTTGATTATATCCGGAGTATCCGTCCATAAAGGAAAACATAGCATGCCCGGTTGTGCTATCGACTAGGAGATCAATGTTTGGGAGCGGATAGTCATCCTTCGGAGTGGCTTTATTGAGATCACGGAAGTCGATACAGATTCGCACTTTCCCATTCTTCTTAGGAACTGCTACAATATTCGCCAACCAATCCGGGTAATCAATTGCTCGAATGAATCCTGCTTTAAGCAGATCCTCAAGTCCTTCCTTGACCTGTTGCTCGATTCGAGGATCCATTTTTCTCAACTTCTGCTTGACTGGTTTCGCCTCAGGCTTCAGAACGAGGCGATGTTCCACCAATTTCGGATCTAAACCTGGCATATCCTCATAAGTCCATGCGAATACTTCTTCATGTTGCTTGAGGAAATTAGTGAGCCTTTCTTTTTCTCCTGGGCTCAAACCACTGCCAATTTTGAAAATTCTAGGATCGTCTTCTGATCCGATATTGATATCCTCAGTCGGATCTTGAACCAAGGATGATGGCTCATCTTGCCTCTGAATCGATGCAAATTCTGGCAGTTCCTGAAGAGCTGAATCGAACTCTGCGGGTTCTTCTGACTGCTTTGCAGTTTGACTACATTCTGCTCTTATTCTGACCTGATGAATTACTGCTGATTTCGAACAAGCTTTTGGATTAAAGATGAGCTTCTTGATAGATCGGGAAGACATTCTGAAAATTGGAGGATAAATTGATTTAGGGAAATTGCTCATCATGAAATAAATTGCTTTTATTGAAAATAATTGGAAAGATAAAAGAGCAAAATGATTTCAATTTTGTGAAGATTTAATACTGAGGAACAAAGAGACAAATGGCACCAAGATAGACAAAGGAAACTGGCAACTTTATTGAAAGATAGAATTAATCAAAATGACAATGATGAAAATGAAATGGGATATCATCCCGATAACAGAATAGAAAAAGAAAGACAAAGGAATTCTTCTAATGTGCTCCCTTAATGAAAACAGTCTCTTTCTGAGACCTTCGACCATTAAAGCCCAATCCGGCTCTTTTAGGGCAGTGCTGAGGAATCACTGGTTCAAGACGACCATCTTCATTTTTGCCTAGGCCTCGAAAAGGCTGGTAGCCATGCTTTACTGGTAAATCAAATCCTTTTTTAGCCTTCATAAATTGGGAGAATAGGGGATGACCCTTAAGAGTGCTGTAATCAATTCGTCCTCCAATCTTGAAGAACTGTGGACCTCCCCATCGGGTCGCAGCCACTGTATGCTCGGGCTGCTTTGCCATTTGCATTATTCCTGAATCCTCTTCGAAGCTGACCTCTTCAATACCCCTAATGCTAGGGATATCAGTAGTGAAAGAGGGCCTGGGAACCATGGGCTGTGCTAGCCTCTGCTCCGGATCTTCGCCTAAGACTATCATGATCATACCACCTTTTGACCACTTGATGCATTGATGCAGAGTAGACGGTACTGCGTTTGTGTTGTGGATCCATGGTCTCCCGAGAAGTAGATTATAAGTGGGCGGCACATTGACCACGTGAAAGAGAATTGAATGGACCGAGTAGTTAATGAAGATCTCTAGGAATATTTTTCCTTTCGCTGTTTGGCCATGATTGTCAAACCCATAAATGGTGATTGGATCTGGAATGTATTCTTCTTCTTTTATGCCCAAAGCTTTGGCGGTCATTTCCGGACATATATTGAGGCTGCTGCCTCCATCGATCAGCACATGAGGAACTGTCATCCCTCTGGTTCGAACTACAACATACAAGGCATTGTTGTGAAATACATGAGGTTTAGGGAGATCCTCATCAGAGAAAGTAACTGGAGCATTAGTCATGGCCTGATTGACTATATGGGCCATGTCTTCAGGAGTTGTGCTTGGTTTCACCTTGATCTTTTGTAGCAGATCATTCAACACCTGCTGATGCTTGGCGGAGGCTTGAGTTAAGTCCAAAATTGAGACATTTGATAATGCTGTAATAGGCTTTAAAGTTGATGTCTCGCTTTTATTTGTGGTGGACTTAATGAGATGCTTA